>NW_023361440.1:0-205 GCF_001411555.2 Juglans regia
CTAAATGTTATTCGTTTGAATGTGCAAAAACAATAACTTCATGTTTATGCACATTCTAACGAATCACATTTAGTTTTCATATTATTATAAACTGATAACTAAATGTGATTCGTTAGAATGTGCATAAACATGAAGTTATTGTTTTTGGTTGCAGGTGTACGTTCCAGTTTTGCTATGGTTGTGGAATACAATGGGCTGACGACCA
>NW_023361441.1:0-223 GCF_001411555.2 Juglans regia
GAGAGTAGTACTAGGATGGGTGACCTCCTGGGAAGTCCTCGTGTTGCACCCCTCGTTTTTGTTTTTTCCGCCTTGCGAGATAAATTGACAAGAAGGAGCACTCGGGAGTGGATTTTTGGGATAATCTCGCCCTGCCCATCGCGTAGCCATGGGTTTGGATCAGATCTCCGTTTGGATTGGGATCGGAAGGACGCTAGTATGTCGCTCAAGGATTATATGAATT
>NW_023361442.1:0-208 GCF_001411555.2 Juglans regia
AATGAGAGAGAAAAAAGAAGAGGGTGAGACTAAAACCTTAAGCAAAAGAGAGAATGAGTTGAAAAGTAATTATGAAAAAGAGAGTGAAAAAGAAAAACAGAGTGGAAAGAAAAGAGAGTGTAGTACTGGATTCATGACGTTCATGCAAGTTTTTTTTCTTATTATTTTAAAAGATTAATGTTAGATATAATTATGGATTGTGCAAGTG
>NW_023361443.1:0-205 GCF_001411555.2 Juglans regia
GTGCGAGCGGGGCTGTCAAGGCAGGCCATGGGGCTTGCCACGGGGCTGCCAAGGGAGGCCATGGGGCTTGCCACGGGGCTGTCAAGGCAAGCCACGGGGCTGCCAAGGCAGGCCATGGGGCGTGCGAGCGGGGCTGCCAAGGCATGCCATGGGGCTTGCCACGGGGCTGCCAAGGCATGCCATGGGGCTTGCCACGGGGCTGTCA
>NW_023361444.1:0-209 GCF_001411555.2 Juglans regia
AGGAGTGGGTTAAACTCAATGTGGATGAAAGCTCCTTAGGGAATCTAGGGCCTTCAGGTGCGGGTGGAGTAATTTGGGATCATAGTGAAAAACTAATAAAAAAATAATAACATAATATTGAATAGTAGTAAAAAGTAGATGAAAAATAATGAATAGTAGAAGAGTAGGTGAAAAGTAATAATAAAATAAAGAATAGTAGTGAGAGTACT
>NW_023361445.1:0-232 GCF_001411555.2 Juglans regia
GCAGTTAAGCGTGCTTGGGCGAGAGTAGTACTAGGATGGGTGACCTCCTGGGAAGTCCTCGTGTTGCACCCCTCGTTTTTGTTTTTTCCGCCTTGCGAGATAAATTGACAAGAAGGAGGACTCGGGAGTGGATTTTTGGGAAAATCTCGCCCTGCCCATCGCGTAGCCATGGGTTTGGATCAGATCTCCGTTTGGATTGGGATCGGAAGGACGCTAGTATGTCGCTCAAGGA
>NW_023361446.1:0-202 GCF_001411555.2 Juglans regia
CGATTGCTTGGGTTATGACTGCTATGAGATGGGTGAGATCTTTTCTTTCTAGATTGGAGAAATTTAATGGGGCTGGTTTTGGAAAATAAAAGACAAAAAATTGAATAAAAATATTATAAAGTTAAAATATTATTAGAACATAATTTGTTTTCATATTATTTATATTTTAGAATTTGAAAAAGTTGAATTGCTTTTATATTTT
>NW_023361447.1:0-222 GCF_001411555.2 Juglans regia
CATTCTATCCCACCCATTTCCTCCTAACTTCTTGGAATATAAAAGGCTGTAAAAACCTGCTATTTCATCCACTTCCCAGTCTTGCGCATTTCTGGATAAGATCAAATTCCACAGAACACTCCCATTGTCAGCAACCTCAGTCGCTTATTTGCATACTTATGAAATCTGTACGAAAAAGAGAAAAATATGTTCTTACATGCATTGTGTAGACATGAGCTAAAT
>NW_023361448.1:0-206 GCF_001411555.2 Juglans regia
AAGAGAAGGGGCCAGTAGATCAATACTGATCAATGCGGCCATTTTCAGAGTTGATGGAGACATAAGAAAAAACAAACTGTTCTAGTAAGAATTAGCAAAATGCTAGCTCAACATCGACCCATCAATATCTCATCGACATTGCTGTTTGCTCCTCTGATCATGCATATATATTCATGCATGCATATATGCAGATGGTATATAGAATA
>NW_023361449.1:0-66509 GCF_001411555.2 Juglans regia
AGAGAGAGAGAGAGAGAGAGAGAGAGAGAGAGAGAGAGAGAAGAAGAAGAACTCGCGCGCGGGGAGGAAGACCAGGAGGAGAAAAAGAAAAGAAAAGAAAAAAAAGAAAAGAAGAAAAGAAAAAGAAAAGGAAAAGAAAAAAAAAAGAGGGAAAAGAAATGAGGTCCAATCCTCACATCTTGGGTCATAAAAATGATCCAATGGAAACGATTTTAAAACTGCAAGTGAAATAAAATAATTTAAACACAGTGATTAAATTGAAAATAAATAATTAAACCCAACAATAAGTTAATTTAATTCGAGAAGAAATTTAAACACATAACAATAATTAATTTAAAGAAAGCACTTCAAAAAAATAATTTTCGTAAACTAAAAATCATAAAAATAGTCTAATTAAAAATCCAATAATTTTAAAACAAGAGAATAAATTCTGAATCAATAAAAATAATTCATTCATTAAAATACACTAAAATACGGGGTGTTACACTACTGATGTGCCTAGTTCATCTGGTTTTCTTCCAACACCAAATATTCCATATTCTGAAAATATTTCAGGTAAAACTTCTTCAGTTTTTTCTCTTTCAGAAAATATTGTTATTGCCTCTGTCAATTCTTCAACTATTCATTGGATTATTGACACTGGTGCCACAGACCACATGGTCTGCTCCATCAATTTCTTTTCTTCTATTAAATCTCATGTTTCTTCATCTGTCAAGCTGCCAAATAACAATCTTGTTTCGGTTACTCACATAGGAACCGTAACTCTATCCAATGATTTGAAATTGCATAATGTTCTTTGTGTCCCTTCTTTCTCATATAATCTCATATCAACAAGTAAATTGATTAAAGACATTCACTGTTGTCTTATTTTCATTGATTTGTGTAGGGCCTATCTACATGGAAAACGATTGGCATGGGTGAAGAAAAAGCTGGTTTATATGATCTCTTGCAAAAACCCTCGGTTGATTCATCATCCATTGCTCTCTCAGTCAATAAAGAATTTGATCTTTGGCATTATAGATTAGGCCATCTTTCCTTCTCTAGAGTAAAAGCTCTCAATATATTTGTACCAGACATTACAATTTCCAATTCTTTTCCATGTACTATTTGTCCGTTGGCAAAACAGAAATGTCTTCCATTTGAACACAGTAATAACACTGCTTTGGATCCATTTATCTTGTGCATTGTGATATATGGGGACCATTTTCAGTTGCTTCCTTAGATGGTTCTAAGCTCTTTCTAACAATTGTGGATGACTTTTCTAAGTGCACTTGGGTGTATCTTATGAAACAAAAATCTCAAACTAGACAATACTTGCAATCCTTCTTTTCCCTTGTTGAAAATCAATTCAATCTCAAAATTAAATGCATTCGAACAGACAATGGGGCTGAATTCAATATGCCTGATTATTATTTAGCTAAAGGTGTGATTCATCAAAGGAGTTGTGTTGAGAAACCATAGCAAAATGGTGTGGTGGAAAGAAAACATCAGCATTTGCTGAATATTGCTAGATCTCTTAGATTTCAGGCCTCATTACCATTACTGTTTTGGGGTGATTGTATTTTAACAGCAACACAATTAATCAATCTAACTCCCACACCTTTACTAGGTAATAAATCACCATATGAAGTTCTTCATTCATCTCCTCCTTCTTATAATCATTTAAGAGTATTCAGATGTCTGTGTTTTGCATCCACTCTTGCCCGAAACAAATCAAAGTTTGATCCCCGAGTCAAAAAGAGTGTTTTTATTGGATATCCTTTTGTTGTGAAAGGATATAAATTGTGTGATCTTGAATCTCATACAACATTTCTATCTCGTGATGTGGTATTTCATGAGTCTATTTTCCCTTTTTCATCCATAGACTCAAATTCTTCTTCTGATATTGATCATTTTCTGGTACTGCCCAACATCATTCCTGAAACATCAATTTCACATATTACATATAGCATTCTGCCTATAGACTTCTCCTCTCTTGATTCTAATACTTTAGATTCAAACAATTCTTCTTGACCCTCATCTCCCATTCCTTTATCTTCATCTCCCATTCCTTTACCCTCATCTCCCATTCCTTTATCCTCATCTCCCATTCCTCCTCGACAGTCCACAAGACAAATAAAACAACCCAGTTATTTGCAAGATTATCATTGTCAACTAGCTTTGACAGAAAACAACCAAGCTTTTCTTCAATCTTCTCAACCGGATTTCATGGCAGACAGTTCTCAAGGTACATGTTATCCTCTTTCTAATTCTATTTCTTATCATAAACTCTCACCTTCTCATAGATGCTTTACCTTGTCAATTTCTTCTCACACTAACCAAAGTCATTTTCTCAAGCCATAAAAATACTTGAGTGGCAAGAAGCTATGCATGCTGAAATCAAAACTCTTGAATAAAACAAAACATGGACTCTTACTTCCTTACTTGAAGGAAAGAAACCTGTAGGCTGCAAGTGGATTTATCATATAAAATACAAGGCAGATGGGAGCATTGAAAGGTATAAAGCCTGATTGGCTGCAAAGGGCTATACACAAGTTGAAGGCTAGGATTTTCAGGAAACTTTTTCTCATGTCGCAAAATTAACGACAGTGAGGTGTTTACTAGCTTTGGTTGCTGCTAAAAACTGGCATTTACATCTATTAGATGTAAATAATGCCTTCTTGCATGGTGACCTCAATGAAGAAGTCTATATGGACATACCACCAGGCTTTGCAGAAAAAGGGGATACTTGGGTATGCAGACTTACCGAGTCTCTTTATGGGCTAAGGCAAGCCTCACGCCAATGGTTTTCTAAACTATCTTTTACCATTCTTGACTATGGATTCACCAAGTCAAATTCTAATCACTCACTCTTCATTAAAACCACTACCTCTTCATTCATTTCTTTGTTAGTTTATGTAGATGACATAATACTAGCAAGCAATGTCATTGATTCAATTATTGCACTAAAGTCATTCTTAGATGACAGATTCAAAATCAAAGATTTGGGGGTATTGAAGTATTTTTTGGGTTTGGAAGTGGCCAAATCCGACAAAGGCATCACTTTGTGCCAAAGAAAATACACTTTGGACATTCTCCAAGACTCAGGTTTACTAGCAACAAAACCTGTTCAGTTTCCCATGGAACAAAACATCAAACTCTATAAATAGTTAGTTACACTTAGCTTCTTCTATAAATAGACTGATGTAAGCAATTGTAATTCAATTCAATTCATTCAATACAGAATCAAAGTATACATGACTCTGTTCTATCCTCTCTTTTTTGCTTACTTTCATTTCTTGCATCAAGATTTCATGTCTTGATTCAGATTTTATCAACATTGTCCGGTAGGGACATGGGAACTCCCAGCGGGAAGACTAATATTTTTTTTACATGATTAAAGAAGTGTTTTTTAATAATGTTGTAAATTTTTTATTTTTTAAAAATATTTAAAAGTGTTAAAAAATCTATGTAGAAAAAAAACCAGAAAACACATAAAATAACCTAATGGAAGCTCCTTGTTGAAAGTAGGTGGCATATGGTGGCAACGATTGTCAGTGGGAGCACGTAATAGCCACTTACTAATGATTCATAGCATTTAAGAGCTTGGGAAGATTGATGCAGTGTCGGTGCTTCCATTGGAGGCTTCATGTGATTGTTAGAAGGACGGGTTGCATGCACTAGGTCTTAGCTTCAAAGAGTACTTGGGAAAAAACAAAATTGGAGAACAAGAGTGAGGACAAAGAGAGGGAGCAGTCTTATAAGAGAGGAGAGAGGGAGGTTCTCCCTTCCTCCCGCGAGCTATGGTGGGGGTAGGGGAGCTGTCGGCAGATCTGAAGGGGTGGAAGCTTCTTGTGAGAGAAAGTTGCAGAGCGCAATAAGGAGTAATCCGGTGTTAGTTGTGTTACCAAGAAATAATCTATATAATCATAAAATATGACAAGGAATAATCCTCTGAGAAAAATACTTATTTTTAGGAAAACATCATGATTGTCACCAAATATGGAGAATCACTCCATCCATCCAACACGGGAAGGCTCTCTATCCAGTCAATACGTGAAATCTCTCTACCAAGTCAACATGTGAAATACTTCCACCAAAATAACAAGGGGAATCACTCCACTTGCCTGGCATAAAGAGTTTCTCCTTGGTCAACACATAGGACACATTCACCAAACTATTACAGAAAACGCTCATCTTGATTAACACAGGGACTCTCTCTACTCACGTTATCATGTGGAACCATACAGAAATGGCATACCCTGATCATCATGGGGAATCCCTCTACTCGTATAAAAGTCGTTGTAATGTGCAGTTAAGAATGGTTCTGGGAATCCTCAACCTGATCCCATGAGTACAGAGCCTATTAAAAGCATATCAATTTAAATCACATCATCTGGAAATCATATCATCAAAGTAATCAATAAATATAGTGGAAGAATTATGCACTTTCATGAGAGAAAGAGATAAGAAGTAGAATATAAAATCCTTAACATATCAAGAAACATTTACACCACATTTCTAGTATCTTCGTAGAAGCGAACCTACTTGGATAGCAACTAAATGCTAATGGTTGTGCTGGGATCGTTGACCTCCTTATGGATAAAAACTCTTAGCTCTTAGCCTTCTCGAAGTCTTCAAATAGCAGAAGAGAGAAGAGAAATACTTTAAGATTTCAAAAGTGAGATGTTGACTCAAAAGTGAGATTTTGACTAGGGGTGTAAAAATTAACCTGAAAACCGGCCCGAACCGGTCCGGTACGAAACCAATTTCCTTAGTTCCAAAATCGACTAGTACCAATCCGATTTCAATTCACTATATTATGTATTTTAAATTAATTTTTTTAATATTATATATAATATTTTTGATATTATATATCATTTTTATATGTAATATATATAATAATATAAATTATAATTATATATAAGATAATGTTATTATAATTTATAACATAAAATTTTAATCTTAAACATGAAAATTTATTTGATGATATGCTTTAAACATAAAATATATATATTAATAACATTTTATGACCTAATAAATCCTCAATATATTCCTTTTGATAAATACATAATACATTAGTAATACTAATAAACATTAGTATATTAATTACATTTCACTTTAATTAATTAGTATACTAATGTATATTAGTATATTAATTACATTGTATACCCTAATGCTAATACTATTAAAATTGAAAAAATCGGATCGGAACATGTAAAACTGGAGGTATCGGTTTAGGAGGGTAACCGGTGCGTAATCGCTTTTCGAAAATGCAAAACTGATGCATATCGGTACGATCTTAAATTTTTTCCAAAACTAGACCAGACCGATCCGGTTACACCCTTAATGTTGATTGTCATTCGATGTCTTTAATATGGCATAAATGTCAATTATAGTCCTAATGAGTCCTAACCTCTAATTGATGGAGAAGATGATCTTGAACCTCGATTGTCCATGTATTCTCTAGATGGAAGAATGGTAAATACCGAGTGGACTGATGGGACAAGGCACGCACAACTTTGAAACATGCCTTGGGACTAAACACGCAGTCCTTCTCCTTACGAGAGTCGCCCAAGTTGCCTTACTTCTGAGGTTAGATGATATGGCTTGTAGGTTTGTGTTCCTCTTCCCCACTAGGCGTGTTTCTATCATGACACTTTTGATGGAGCATGTCGTTGAGTACGTCACCTATTGCCTTTGAAGCTCCTTAGGGCTATCTCGGAGTGCTCTCACCTTCAAACTGGGCTTACCTTTGTGGCGGCTCTGGGCCCCTAGTTGTGATTTGGCAGTAGCTGTGACACTGGGATGATGGTCGCACAAGTTGTACACCCCTTGTGCAATATGATTACAAGTGTGTCCGCACACTCTCCATATATGTTCCATATATTTGTATAGTAAATTCGCAGCAAATAAAGGATAAAATGGTATCCATTAACACATTGTAAGTAACAGTACTTGAATATGTAAATACGTCACAACCCAAAATATCCAAAAGTCACAAGTCTTCAAACAATAGACAATAGAATATTACAATCATCCCATAATATCAAAAATTGAAATCAACACTTAATTACAAAGGGGGAATAACCCCGATCTTCATTCTTCTGGTGGAGCCGAACCTTCATACTCGTACCCTTCATCATACTCATTATCTACATCAAAATCTACGATTCCAAGGAGTAGAGCTGTAAGTGGGGACACCATATAGAGATTTTGCAAAATCTCAATAAGTAGAACTACGTATAACACTCTAAATACATGCAAGTACAAAAGAAACTTATGCAAACAAGAAAACACTGAAGAATGTAATATTTGACATTTTGCAAATAACCAAATATTTGTATGGATCAAATACTTCACACAAGACATTACACACGCAAAAATCATTTTAAAAACATATGTTTTATTAAGATATGTACCATGGTCTCCCTTATGGACCATCTGCACCCTCGGGCTCCCTTCGTTAGACCATGCCAACCGTGTGTGCAACTTTGTAACAAGCAATGCACAGTTCTGTGCCTGGCACGTTTGTGGCCAAGCATCCTCTATTCTCTACCAGAAGAGAGGCAACGATGACAACTAGAGAGCGTTACCGTCTCACCTGAGCCTGTTGTCGCCTAGCAACAACCCAGGAGATGTCACTCGATTTTACGCACTTTCACGTAACCAGAGGAGCTCCACAGAGATAATGTCCAATCTCGGCTTGGGGTTGTGATACTCACACACCCCCACTTTAAATTCAAATAGTCATTTTATTAATGTGTGCACCATGGCCTCCCATATGGACTATCCATACACTCTAGCTCCCTTTGTCAATAGATAACGACTGTGCACATGATTTCCTAATAGGCAATGCCCAGTTTCACTACTAGAGCATTCGTGGCTAGGTATCCTCAAGCCTCCACCAATAGAGAGGCAACGAGTCAATTCGAGAGCATTACCATCTCACCCAAGCCCATTGTCGCCCAACGACAACTCATTGGATGTCACTTAGTTTTATGCACTCCTGAGTAACCACATGAACTCCACCGAGATAATACCACATCTCAACTTGGGGTCGTGAGATGCATGCACCACCAAAGTTAATACAAGAAATAACAACTTCACAAGTTTCAATAAGGATGTAGTCCAAAATGCAACAGTTAATTACAAGAGGAATGACATACAACAACAATATTCAATATACAAAGCATGAGATTTCAAATAACAAAAAGGGCATATCACATGATACATCACAAACTACAGATGTATCACATCATTTCACAAGAGCCTTGAGCCACCACACAGATCGCAACAACAAAGCTACAAGTCAACCCCCAACACTTCACAGGGGCTTCGACCTGTAACGCCTCGACCCACTCGTACGGCAACGCGGGGATCGTTACGTCAGGATGATGACAGCATGCTCACGCATCCCAATGATAGTGCCAAGTGTGTGTACATACAATAGTGTACAAAAACAACGCAGCGGATAATTTAAGTCAACAAAGTACCAGAATTGTTAACACAATTTAAACATTAGTAAAAGTAGTTTAAAAAGTTATACAGTCATCCCAAATAAAATATCATACAAGTTCCAAAATAAAATGAGTGATCCTAAATCACTCCTCAGGCGGAGCCGAATCCTCAGGCTCACCCTCATCTTCATCTGCATCAAAATCTGCGTTACCAAAAACGGTACCGCAGGTAAGTATAAACCAAACAACCACGAGATTACAGATGCATTAATGCTACCAACAAAAATGCATGCATATGATGAAATATGCATTATTCTCAAAACATCATTTTCCCCAAAAATGAATATTTTCCAACACATACCAAAATCCCATTTGGCCCAAAATAACAGTAAAACATTTTCCCAGAAAATAGTCCATTAATCCATTATTACCATATGCACCATGATCTCTCCTAGGGACCATCCGCACCTCCTGGCTTCGTAGCGATGCCCAGTTCTGCACCCAGCGCGTTCATGGCCAAGCACCCACTACGCAACAAGCGATGCCCAGTTCCGCACCCAGTGCGTTCGTGGCCAAGCATCCTCTAGCCCCCGCCAGCAGAGGGGCCACGGAGTCGTCACGAGACCATCTCGTCCGATCCCATTGTCACCCAGAGACAATCCAGGGGACGTCACTCAGTATATTCCGCTCCCGAGTGACCAGAGGAGCTCCACCGAGATAATGCCCCATGTCGGCTTGGGGTCGTGATACATACACACCCAAAAATCCTTTCACATGAAAACCTAGTTTTCAATAAACACATGAACATGAATGCAATACACAAAAACCCAGTTTTCTTTACAAACATGATCATGCGTGCAATTATGCATTGTACATGTACCACACAAATCCCAACCAACAATTCAACACAGCCCAAAACACACAAACAAACTTCCTCCACTAATCTGACCCCCTTACTCCTCGGACTCAGTCCGGCAAAACCAACCAGATCACAATGAAATGAGTTAGTGCAAAAATATATTTAAATCTCAAAAGTTATTTGGAAAAATACTTACAGTGTTGTATAACAATTTCCGGAGGATCACGGAACTGCAAGAAGTGGAAACACAGCAACAAAAGAGTGACAAATGCACTGTGGCCGTGGGTCTCAAAGACCCACTTATGAACGGGTACAAACGAAGACCCGAGATTGATAGGGTAGGGCTTAAAGATGTCGGTGAAGCTAGTGGTGGTGGTAGTTGGCCGTGGGTGGCGGCGTGGGCGGTAGTTAAAGACCAAAAAGCCCAAAACGGAAATGTTGATGAATGTGCTTCACCGGTGATAGATCGGACGTGAGGATGGGTGCATTGGGATGCTAGGACGTCGAGGATGAAGTTGTGAAGAAATGGTGTCCCGACGTGGTGCGACGGCGGTGCTGGAGTGAAGAGAACGTCACGGCTTGGGTTGTGCGTGGGGACAAATGGCGGCAAGAGAGGCGCTGAGATTGGAGGGGTGGGGTCGCCGGCCGGTGGGGAAGCTGAAGGGAGGGGCGGTGAGGTGCACGGCGGTGCGCAGTGGCGGCTGGGTGGAGAAGGAGAAGCACACGGGGAGAAAGAGGGAGAAGGGTGTCGCGCGGGAAAGCAGAGGAAGGAGGAAGAAAAAGAAAGAAAGGAAAAGAAGAAAAGAAAAAAGAGAGAAAAGAGAAAATGGAAGGAAAGAAATGAGGTCCAGTTCTCACATCTTGGGTCACGAAAATGATCTAACGGGAATGATTTCAAAACAACAAGTTAAATAAAATAATTTAAATGTAATGATAAAATGAAATAAAATAATTAAATCCAACAATTAATTAATATAAAATGTAGAAAAATTTAAATGCATAACAATAATTAATATTAAGAAAACCTATCAAATTTAATTTTCACAAGTTAAAGATCATACAAATAAACCATTTAAAAATCCGACAATTTTAAAACAAGAGAATAAATTTTTGAATTAATAAAAATAATTCCTTCCATAAAAATATACTAAAATACGGGGTATTACATCCTCCCCCCTTAAATAAAATTTTGTCCTCGAAATTAGCAAGGTCAAACATTAAAGCTAAGACAGGAATAAGATTCGACTAAGAGAAGAAATAAGGAACATACCGCCAGAGTCAATCAAACAAATACTGATATTGCTCCCTCATGTCGGCTTCTCTCTCCCAGAGAAATTTTGAGCCAATGGATCGCCCCATGACACTTTCACCGAAGGTATCATCTTGGACCTTAAACTTTGCTCTTTCCAATCCACGATCTGTGTAGAGGCAACTTCATAAGTAAGGTTAGGCTGAAGTTGAATACGTTCAGGGTCAACAAAATGTGGCTCTTGCTGTCCAAAACTCTTCTTCAATGACGACACATGGAACACATCATGAACTTCCCCAAAATAGTCCGGCAATGCAACTCTATAAGCAACAAGCCCAACTTTCCCTACAATATGAAAAGGGCCAACATACCTCGGACTGAGCTTTCCCTTCTTACCAAAGCGCTTAACGCCTTTCATGGGAGAGACTTTGAGATAAACCCAATCACTTACTTCAAGGGATAAGTCTCTTCTTCTTGTATCTGCATAACTCTTCTGGCGACTTTGAACTTCCGCCATCTTAGTCCTTATAAACTGAACTTGATCTTTCATTTCTTGAATTATCTTAGGCCCAAACAATTTTCTCTCGCCAACTTCATCTCAACACAAAGGTGATCTACACTTCCTCCCATACAAAGCTTCATACGGGGCCATCTGAATGGTGGAATGAAAACTGTTATTATAAGCAAACTCAATTAGCAGCAGATGATTCTCCCGACTTCCCTGAAATTCCATGACACAAGACTGCAACATAACCTCAAGAGCCTGAATAGTGCGCCCTGATTGACCATCAGTTTGACGGTGATATGCAGTACTAAACTTCAACTTAATGCCTAAAGCTGCTTGCAAACTTCTCAAAAAATGGGACATGAACCGCGGGTCTCGATACGACACAATACTCTTGGGTACTCCATGCAAACGCACCATCTCTTTGACATACAACCGAGTCAACTTACACAAAGAGTCAGTATTAATAATAGGCAAGAAATGGGCACTCTTACTCAACCGATCAACAATCACCCAAATTGAGTTCTTTGCACTAGGGGTTCTCGGCAAACCCACTACAATATCTATAGAAATATCATTCCACTTCCAATCAGGAATAGGGAGAGGTTGAAGTCTACCAGCAGGTCTTTGATGCTTAGCCTTAACTTAACAGCACATGGCACATTTCTCAATAAACATGGCGATATCCAACATACTCGTATTAGTTCTCCAGCTGCACATCACAACCAGTAATCCTAGGGTGAGTATGCTATCCAAAATCTCATTTCCTCGAGAACCTTAATATAACATCCAAAAAATTCCAATGATTAATATCTCCATACAATAATATGTGCCAACCTCAATCAACTCCTATGCTACAACTTTTAGACCTCCATTGAATTCTACTTTTGGTACCCTAATAGCCACTTCCAAAGTTAACCATCAATAACAAATTTTTCACAACCAAATGATTAATCTCCAATTACAAGTATCTTCTCAAAATTCAAGTCACCACTAATTCCTCAAAATCAGCACAAAATCTGAACTCCTAACTATAACAAAAAATATCACGCTTCTGTCGCACACTCTGATAATTCAAATGCATAAAATTTATGTCCTCATAAAACTAACACCATCGAGTACAAGGTGGCTCCTTACCTGCTAACCAAAACTCTTACCACATTTGGTAGAAAAATACTCTCTTTCCTAAAACCACGAGTTATAACTCAAATTCCTCAATTAACTCCTATTTCAAAATCAAATTCCATAAAATACATCCATGATCATTGACAGAAAACCAATATCAACCAACCTTAGCATCCCAAATTGAAAATAAGCAACCTCAACAAAAAATACATCCGTCTCATCTACGATAAGGAACATACCTTAAAAGGCTCGATTCCAACCCGGCCAACCAATAAGAGCGCCTATAAACTTCTACCTGACAGCCTAAACCCAAAAGCTCATCACCTACATTCTGAATAACATCTAATCTAGTAGTGACTAGACTCACTACGAACCACCATTGACTTCACCAAAACATTATCGAAACCATCTTGGTAACTCACCCACCTATTTCTACTCATATAAGCTAGCATTAACACAACTAGTTCCTTCAATAGCACATCACTATTAAACCTCAAGGCAAGCCATACTGCTCAAATCTTCAATCCACCAAAAGCCATTGCAAAGCACCCAAGGATCCTAGTGCTTTATTAACCCACATACTTGATCATATTATCCACTGCTGAAGCCTAAACTTCAACTTCCAAGATCTTATCATACACCATACATGACATCCCATCAATCTCTCCTCAAGTTGAATAACAATGTCCTTAATTCAACCAACTGGATGCTCAATCTCCAAAAGAAAGTATAGTCTAAAAAATAAAAATTCCTAGGAAACCTCAAGTCACAATTAATTCCTGTAGATAATCACAATAACTATTGCCGACCATCATTCCGTTGGGTAACCCACTTCAACTGTACACTTCGATCAACTCACCAAAAACTCCAAGCCAAGGTCTTTTGAATTACTACTATTGTGTCGACTCCTCTTCAGCACCTACAAAAGCCACTTCCTCCAAACCAAAATGAGACTAGGACCTATACTCTTCGAAATGCATACACACTCACCATTACTACGCATCAATCTCATGCACTCTTAGCCAAAACCAATAATCCTCCAAAAGTGCAAGTGATCCATCACTACCATTTCCATCATCTGGACCTATATGCTCGAAATCAACAAGAATCATTTCTTAAATCTGCACCATCTATTATCCTTAAAATTGATATGGATTAAATCCTTAACCTGTCACTATAACCTCGATATTAAAACAAACCAATCACCAAGAGTTTAGGCTTACTACACCAAATGTTCAAACCTAACAGTGGCATTCTCAGTCGTACCATCCTCCTGTCATAGCATAACCCTTAACCTGTCTTTCAATTCTGAACAAAACAAAATAAAATAAAATAACATAAATAAAATAACATATGACAAAATGGATAAAACCAATCAAGTAGTTCACAATAAAATAATTAAAACAAATAAAATAACCTACCATTAACTAAAACAATAAAATAAATAAACAAACAAGTAGTATACAATAACTATAAAAAACCAATAAAAACCACATACTTTAAATTAAATAATTTCAATTACAACTTTTAAAATTTCTGGTACCTCACCTAAGGTACATGTGGTTTTACCCAGAGCCGAACTGCTCTGATACCACCTGTGACACCCTGACCCACTCGTATGGCAACGTGGGGATCGTGACGTCAGGATGATGACAACACGGTCACGCATCCCAACGATAGTGCCAAGTGTGTGTACAAGCAACAGTGTACAAAAAAAATGCAGCGGATAATTTAAGTCAACTAAGTACCATAATTGTTAACACAATTTAAACATTAGTAAAAGTAGTTTAAAAAGTTATTAAGTCATCCCAAATAAAATATAATACAAGTTCAAAAATAAAATGAGTGATCCCAAATCACACCTCGGGCGGAGCCGAATCCTCACTCTCACTCTCATTTTCATCTGTATCAAAATCTGTGTTACCAAAAACGGTACCGCAGGTAAGTATAAACCAAACAACCATGAGATTACAAATGCATTAATGCTACCAACAAAAATGCATGCATATGATGAAATATGCATTATTCTCAAAACATCATTTTCCCCGAAAATGAATATTTTCCAACGCATGCCAAATTCCCATTTGGCCCAAAATATCCATAAAATATTTTTCCAGAAAATAGTCCATTAATCCATTATTACCATATGTACCATGATCTCCCCTAGGGACCATCCGCACCTCCTGACATAGTAGCAATGCTCCATTCCGCGCCCAGAGCGTTCATGGCCAAGCACCCACTACACAACAAGCGATGCCCAGTTTCGCGCCCAGCGCGTTTGTGGCCAAGCATCCTCTAGCCACTGCCAGCAGAGGAGTCACGGAGTCAGCACGAGACCATCTCGTTCGATCCCATTGTCGCCCAGCGACAATCCATGGGACGTCACTCAGTATATTCCGCTCCCGAGTGACCAGAAGAGCTTCACCGAGATAATGCCCCATCTCGGCTTGGGGTCATGATACATACACACCCAAAAATCCTTTCACATGAAAACCCAGTTTTCAATAAACACATGACCATGAATGCAATACACGAAAACCCAGTTTTCTTTACAAACATGATCATGCGTACAATTATGCAATGTACATGTACCACACAAATCTCAACCAACAAATCAACACGGCCCAAAACACACAAACAAATGTCCTCCACTAATCCATCCGACCCCCGTACTCCTCGGACTAAGTCCCGCAAAACCAACCAGATCACAGTGAAATGAGTTAGTGCAAAAATACATTTAAATCTCAAAATTTATTTAGAAAAATACTTACAGTGCTATATAATAATTTTTGGAGGATCATGGAGCTACAAGAAGTGGCAACACAGCAACAAAACAGTGTCAAATGCACTGTGGCCGTGGGTCTCAAAGACCCACTTTTGAACGGGTACAAACGAAGACCCGAGATTGATAGGGTAGGGCATAGGGATGTCGGTGAAGCTAGTGGTGGTGGTGGTTGGCTGTGGCAAGCGGCGTGGGCGGCGGTTGAAGATCAAAAAGCCCAAAACAGAAATGTTGATGAATGTGCTTCACTGGTGACCAATCGGAGGTGAGGATGGGTGCATTGGGATGCTAGGAGGATGAGGATGAAGTGGTGAAGAAATGGTGGCCCGAGGTGGCGCGACGGCGGCACTGGAGTGAAGAGACTGTCACGGCTTGGGGTTGTGTGTGGGGACAAACGACAGCACGAGAGGGGCTGAGATTGGAGGGGTGGGGTCGCCGGCCGGTGGGAAAGCTGATGGGAGGGGCGGTGAGCTGCACGGCGATGCGCAGTGGCGGCTGGGTGGAGAAGGAGAAGCACACGGGGAGAAAGAGGGAGAAGGGTGTCACGCGGGAAAGCAGAGGAAGAAGGAAGAAAAAGAAAGAAAGGAAATGAAGAAAAGAAAAAAGAGAGGAAAGAGAAAATGGAGGGAAAGAAATTAGGTCTAGTCCTCACATCTTGGGTCACGAAAATGATCCAACGGAAACAATTTCAAAACAACAAGTTAAATAAAATAATGTAAACGTAATGATAAAATGAAAATAAAATAATTAAATCCAACAATAAATTAATTTAAAACGAAAAACAATTTAAATGCATAACAATAATTAATATTAAGCAAAGCCATCAAATTTAATTTTCACAAATTAAAGATCATAAAAATAGAACATTTAAAAATCCGACAATTTTAAAACAAGAGAATAAATTTTTGAATTAATAAAAATAATTCCTTCAATAAAAATACACTAAAATACGGGGTGTTACACTTCGACCCCCACACAACAACAAAGCTACAAGTCAGTACCAACACTTCACGAGACCCTTCGCCACCACACAACAACAAAGCTACAAATCAATCCCAATACTTCATGGGGCCCTCGACCACTACATAGATCACAAGAATAACACTACAAGTGACAATTTCATAAATCCAACAATAGATATTTCTAGATTAGTCTGAGAGCTACTTACAACGCGGAAGGGAAAGCTTTTGGATGATCACCTGCGACCTGAGTTCCGCATTGTACTTCCCGTTGTCTGGAGGTGCGGTAGTCTCTTGGGTAGATGTGGTGTATAAGTAGAGAGAGAAATAATTTGAATGTGGTAGGTAGAGAGAGAGAGAGAGGGAGAGAGAGAGAGAGAGAGAGAGAGAGAGAGAGAGAGAGAGTTGTGTAATCTTGCTATTGGGAGGGGAGTTTCGGTGTGAGGGTGACTGGCAAGAGGTCATAAGGGTGGCTAGCGACCTAAGAGTGGGGATAGAGAGAGAGGGTGCGATGGAGAAAGAGAAAGGATGATAGGGACAGAGTGATGGAGACAGAGAGATCAAGAGTGGGAGGAGCTCACTAGGGCTGTACAAGAAACTGAGAAACTGACCTAGACCGACTCAGACAGGCCGCCGGAGCTTGGAACCGGCCGAAACAGGTGAAGAACCGGTCTGCGTGTGGCAGAAAATAGTGTAAACCGATATCAGCCAGTTCGGCGTCGGTTCGAACTTGGTTCAAACCACTAAACCGGCTGATTAAAGAAATGTTATTTTTTTTATATAGTTTGTATTCAAAACGACGCCGTTCCACTTAAACTTAAGAGGAACGGCGTCGTTTTAAGTCTGTAGTTGTGTTTTAACACAACTGAAACGGCGTCGTTTTGAAATTAGGTTGTCTTCTTCCTCGGGCGTCTTCTTCCTAGTGACGCGATCTCATTTCTCATCTCCTCTCTCTCTCCTTTGCGACACACTCTCTGTCTCTCTCTACACTCTCATATGAAACTCACCGATGAACCGACTGTGAACTGCCAGACAACTACCGGTGTCGAGTCGGTCAGTGTTTCTTCTCCCCATCGATCGGTTTCGGCCGGTTTCCTCCCCCAAAAATAAAGTATCGGTCGGCGTTGGTTTTATCCCAAAACCGCGCCGATAGGGTCAGTTTTCACCCCTAGAGCTCACTGTAGTAGCGTCGAATGGGGAGGGGCATGGAGGGGGTGGTGGTTGAGGCTAGGGTTTTCGAACCCAATATCTTTAGGCTTTGGAACCGAGAGAGAGAAAGAGGAAGAACAGACACAAATCAATGGCATGAGGTGGTGCAATTGGTATGATGGTGAGTAACAACGGCTCATCACTGTTACAAAAGTAGCATCGAAAAGAGACGAACGAAATCAAAGGGAAAGAGAGGGTATCAGGGCTGGGAGAGAGAATGACAGAGATAGAGGACTGCAAGATGCTTCCTACAGCGAATACGTTGACAAATGACAAGGACAATGATGGCAGTGGGGCAAGGCTTGGGTTGTAGCGATGGCTCATAGAGAAAGAGAGAGAGAGAGATAGAGTATGCTAAACAAAGAGAAACATAAGAGAGAACGAGAGGGAAACTTACCAGAGTCGGCATGCTTGTGGTGTACGGCTTGGCTGACAGCAACACTTGGTAAGGCTGTAATACGACGAGGAGGTAAGAGAGAGAAAAGAAGAAACAAAGATGGAGAGAGAGATGGGGCAAATGAGCTTATCAGAGGTGAAAGGACTACAGTGGCAGTGCATTGTGCGGCTTGGCGTACGATGTGGTGAGCGGGAACAAGAGCGAGGGATAAACAGTAAATGTGGGCGGTAGGTTTGATGACAGAGAGAGAAAAGAAAAGGGGAAAGGGAAAATGGGGAAATCGACGCAACAAGCGAAATAGGCAAAAACAACAATTTTAACTGTAAGTTTAGATGAGATGAGAAATCTGTTAATAGTAGTTAAATGGTTTTTGAATAGTAGTGAGATGGTTTAAGTTAAGATAATTTATGAGATTTTAAGGTGTAACACTCGGACCCATTGAAGCTCAATTTGTTTTTTTTTTTTTTTATTTATTTAGTTATTTTGTTTTAGTTTATTCTATTTTATTTTATTTTCATTATTTTATTTTTTTTCACACGTTAACTTCCGCACGTTTCATTCTTTCAGTCTATTTTTCTTTTTCCCCTTAAGTTTCCCTCTCGTCCACAACATGCATGATCACACACGTCTCTAATATTTTTTTTTTATCCACTCCACACACACGCACAACTCAGTTTTCATCCGCATGCACGTCTCCCTCATCCCTCTAGGGTTTCTTTTGTTTGTTCAATCACCAATATAAATACACACATACTTCCAGCACGAAGAAACCTCACGGCGCTGCCCTGCCACGCAAAACCGTAGCCTCTCGCAGCCTCTGTTGCAAACCACGGATTTTCCCTATTTTTCCTCCCCGAAACAGAGTAGTTGCACCACGGACAACCCCCTATCCTCCACGCCATCACCTCCCTTGAAGCCTAGCCTCCATGTTCTCAACCCCTACATGACCTTCACCACCGCAAGCCTCCACCGGAAACAGCCTGGCCCAGCTATCGCAAGCACGTTCGCGCTGCCCTCGCTCTCTCTCACCGTGTTGTTCTCTCTCTCTCTCTCTGTGCTCTGCCGAGTTCACCACCTTCCACCGCACCGAGCGCCGCACCCACCACTGCCAACCTCAGCCAACTCCATACGTTGTCGCACGTTCCCTTCTCTCACAGTGTGCCTCTACCGCGTAAACTACCTCACGTAGTATGAGCATGTTTTCAAATAGCAAAGCTTATCGCATAGTTGGTCAAGCATATATTATTTCAAGTAAGTTACATCTTTACCCTTTGAGTACAAGCTGTATTGGCGTGCTTTAAACTTTTAAATATGTATTATTGTACTCTATTTTATTTGTGCTTACAGAAAAATCACTTAACTATTTTAACATGTTATTAGGTAAAGTTTTATTTTATAGAGTAAATAATATTGGTGTAATGTTATTTTTACACTTTAGTTATGATTTAGTCTATTTAAAAATAGTTATGGGTTATTTTAAAATAGTTTGGGATAATTATATTATCTAGTATTAAACTTTATAGTTTATTTTCAATAATAAATAGGTCAACTTTTAAATGTTTTAGTCAAGGTTATTAAATCAATATTGATGATTTTAGAAAGCGATGTTTTATAATTCGAGGTTATGAGATTTTAGGTTTTGAAGAATTAAATAGGTTATTTTAGGAGTTTAGGCTTATATATTGTAATACGTGATTAATTGGAAATTTATGAGAATCACGTGGTTATTTTATAGGTGACGCTTAATTATTGTTCGACATCTTTGAGGAAAATTATGAAAAAGCTAAGAAGTCCAGGTAAGCGGGGTTCCTATGCTAGATTTTGCATTAAATAAAATGAATTGAAGTCCTTTTTGAAAAATGTGCATGTTTTGCTATGAAAAGAATTTTGAAAACAACCTCAGATATTTGTTCTGCATTACTCATGTGATTCTGTTTAAGAAGAAAGTATTTTTTGTCATGAATGGTGTAGACATGAGCTTATTTGTGACATTCTGTTTCTGAACTTTACAAAAAAGGAGAGCGAATATGAAATTTTGTGCATAAAATATGTTTTGTGATCTGATTATGTTCTGTTCTAAAGATGTTCTGTACTCTGTTATGATGTGGCATCTGAAAAACCTTTGGCATGACTTTCTGATTATGTTCTGACTCTGATTCTGACTCTGATATGGTGATTCTGATTTTGTTTTGCTCTGATATGTGGCCCTGTCACGGGATATAATAGTGACCTCTGGCCCTGTCACAGGATACAATAGTGACCTCTGGCCCTGTCACGGGATATAATAGTGACCTCTAGCCCTGTCACGGGAGATAATAGTATAATAGTGACCTCTGGCCCTGTCACGGGAGATAATAGTGATCTTTGGCCCGCCACGAGATATAATAGTGGTTTTCTGTTCTGAGTGCAATCGCTTTGGTAACACGGTGATTTATGTTCTGCTTGGCTTTCCGCATGATGCACAACCCTACCACGAGGGTTAAACATGGTCTCCGTTCTGATATTATGCTCTGATATGATATGATAAGACGAAGATGTTCAGTCATGTTGTGCCAAAGGAGTCTTTGAATATGAAAATTTGGTTTCCGAATATGAAATGTTTGAAAAGTCACTCTGATTTTCTGATAATATGTATTTTTGAGATTTGCATATTAATACTGAAATGTTTTGATTCTGCATTCTCAACTCTGTAAAAATGCTCATGCTTACATCCTAGTATATGTCCTCTGCTTACTGAGTTGTTGATAACTCACCCCTTATCTCCATATATTTTTCAGATGATTTTGAATAGTCCAGCTAAGGATTAGGATTATGGAGCATCAGTGAGATGATTATTTAAGTATAGTGGTTTACTCATAGAAGATTTTTGAGAAGTGGCGGATTTTATTGAGAGATTCTGTAGTATTCTGATGACTTTATATTTTGGAGTCTATAAATACATTGATGAATTGTGAGTTTTAAGTTATAGGGAGTAACTCTTCGATCCCTGCGGGACTGGTGTGTTTGAGTTTTAAGTTTTAAGGATAATAGTTGGTGCAGATTCAGGAAGGAATTCTTGGTGTGTTTGAGAAAAATGTGTAATAATTCATGGTTTTGGGAGATCAAGAATTTTCAACCTAATGTGGTGAGAGTTTTCTGCTTAGTAGGTGTTGAGCTACCTTGTACTTAATGGTATTATGTTGTGATATAATTAAGGATTCAAACTTTGTGTTGATCTTAAGGGAATATTGGTGATTTGGAAATTTGAGACAATACTGGTAATTAGAGATTAAACTTTCGGTGGTGCAAATTTAGGATATGGTTCTTGTTGATTTGAGGGAATAGGTCTGGATGATGGAAATGTTCATTGATGTTTAACTTTGGGAGTGACTAATAGGTTACCAACTTGTTGAATACAAGAAATGTTTATTGAGGTTAGCAGTTTATTGTGGGAAGATAATAATCATAAAAAATTACAGAGTATTGTAGTAATAATGTTTTATGAAAATGAAGATTTTGGATTACGTGGTTGTCCTAGGAGAACTAGATGTGAGGTGCCATTGGGAGGCTAATGTGAATATGATGGAATTGCCTATGGAAGTAGACTTGAGGGAGCATTACTTATGTCTATTTGGGAGTCTTGATGGTATGTTTTCCTCGAGTGTGTTATGGGTTGTATCTTGTACCCTGCTTTGGCGTTAATACTTGACCTTACAAATTTCGAGGATGAAATTTTATTTTTAGGGGGGAAGGATGTCATACCCCGTATTTACGTGTATTTTGACTAGGTAAATTATTACATTTATTAAGATTATGATCTTTCTTGTTTTAAAATTTTAGATGATTTACGTGATATTATTATAAGATTTTTAATTGTTAATTCAATGTGTTTTCTTGCTATTAATTATTGTTCATTATTTAAATTGCTCTTTATTTTAAATTAGTCTATTGTGGGATTTAATTATTTATTTTCATTTTAATCATTACGTTTGAATTATTTTATTTCAGTTACTGTTTTAAAATCGTTTCCGTTGGATCATTTTTGTGACCCAAGATGTGAAGATTGTACCTCATTTCTTTCCCTACATTTTCTCTTTCCTCTTTTCTTTTTATTCTTTTCCTTTCTTTCTTTTTTCTTTTCTTCCCTAGCTTCTCCCACGCGCGATCCCTTTCCTTTCTCTCCCGTGCGTCGATCTCTTCTCCCCCAACCCCGCCGCCTCGCACCGCCATGCACGACACTGCCCACCCCTTCAGCTTCCCCACCTGCCGGCAATACTCCCCCTCCATTTCCAGCTCCTCCATCGTCGCCGATAGCCCCCACGAGCAGCTTAAAGCCATAGCACTCCTTGCTCTGCTGCGCCGCTGTCGCGCCACCACCGGCCTCCATTTCTTCACCACTCCATCCTCCACCTCCTAGCAACCCAATGGACCCAACCCCAGCTCCGATCTGTCACTGGTGAAGCACAACCAACCCCATTTCCGTTTTGGGTATTTATGCCCTTAAACCACCCTTTGCACCGCCACCCACGGCCAACCACCACTACCACTAGCTTCACCGACATCCCTAAGCCCTACCCTATCAATCTCGGGTCTTCGTTTACACTCGTTCAAAAGTGGGTCTTTGAGACCCACGGCCACAGTGCATTTGGCACTGTTTTGTTGCTACGTTGCCTCTTCTTGCACCTCCGTGATCCTCCAGAAATTATTATATAGCACTGTAAGTATTTTCCAAAGAACTTTCGTGATTTAAATGTATTTTTGCACTAACTCATTACACTGTGATCTAGTTGGTTTTGCCGGACTGAGTCCGAGGAGTAAGGGAGTCAGATGGATTAGTGGAGGAAGATTGTTTGTGTGATTGGATTGTGTTGACATTGTTGGTTGTTGGTTATTGTTGTCGTGTTGTGTTCATTTCTTTTTCACGCATGTTCATGTTTGTAACAGAAAACTAGGTTTTCACATGATTGCATGCATGTTCACGTGTTTATTTGAAAATTGGGTTTTCATGTGAGAAATGATTTTGAGTATGTTTGAAATGTTTGGATTGACAGGTTTGAGAAAAAGGGAAAGAGACTGTAGGGATGGTGGTAGAGTCCCACCTGCGATTCCCGCCTACGGTGCACGCGATAGGGATGGTGGTAAGCAGGGATGATGGTTGTGTTCCGCCTGTGATTCCCGCTTTCGGTGCATGCGGTAGGGATGGTGGTAAGCAGGGATGGTGGTAGAGTCCTACATGTGATTCCCGCCTTCAGTACTCTGATATGTAATCATTGTGTGGAAAAGCTCTGTAGGGATGGTGGTAAGCAGGGATGGTGGTAGAGTCCCGCCTACGGTGCACGCGGTAGGGATGGTGGTAAGCAGGGATGGTGGTTGTGTCCCGCCTACAGTGCACGCAGTAGGGATGGTGGTATAGTCCCGCCTGTGATTCCCGCCTGCAGTGTCCGATAAATTGTTGGGTTTTTGTGTAAATCATTTTCTGGAAAAATGTTGGATTTTACGTTTTGGCTAAAAATGAGAGTTTTAGGGTGTGTTGGAAAAATACTCTTTTTCAGGGAAAATGAGGTTTTGGGATCTGTTAGTTGGTTGCTTTAATTCATTTTTATCTCGAGGGTTGTTTGGATTTTTACTTACCTGCAGTACTGTTTTATGGTATTGCAGATTTTGATGCAGATGAGGATGACGAGCCTTAGGCTTTGGCTCCGTTGGAAGAGCGATCTGGGATTGCTCTCGTGTATCGAGATTTATTTTCCTACTCGTTAATGTATTTATCTTTTGTAATATATTTGGAATGACTGTATGGCTTTTTAAAGGTAATTTATTTTGGAGACATGTATTTAAATTTCTAGTACATAGTTGACTTATTATATTATCCGTTGGGACTTTTGTTGTGCACTTTTGTATGTTGCACACACTTGGGCACATTTCGTTGGGATGTGTGACCCGTGTTGTCATCATCCTGATGTCACGATTCCCGCGTTTCTGTACATGGGAGTCGGGGCGCCACAATGTGAATAATTTTGTCAATACCCTATATCACATTAAAAGGGGACAAAATATGTTCTAAAGATATCGTCGCTACGAACTAGCTTTGGAGTCCAGATCTTTATTTTCTACCTTCGTGATTCCATGATTTTCATTATAATTTTCTAAGGTGATCCTGTTTCACCTCGAAAAATTAGTCTATGAACTTATTAAGAGTTTTACTCATCCTTTAAACTCTGGAAACTATTAACACTAGAATACATGTCTTTGAAATTGGGGTTTAGAAGGATAATTTCATTTTAAACAATTATCTAGTGTTAAACAATCATCACTCTATCGACTTGTTGATACCTATTGAACCTTACCTATATTTCAAGTCCAAGGTTGGATTCCCATCGCAAGTGATTTAATTTATAGACCTCATTGCCATTCCCTTTGATGTCTTATAGGTCATATCTCTTGTAGGCCTCTTTGTTAATGGATCTGCCAAATTTTGAATTGATTTAACATATTAACATATTTAATAATAATCACTCCATAATTGAGTAACTCACGCACATAATTGTGCCACAAAATAATGTCTCAATTTGATTATAGGTCTTGCTTGTAGTACTCGCAAGGTTGCCTTACTATCATAATAAATCATTACTAAAGAAAATGGTTTAGTCCAAGTTGGTACGTCTACCAACAAATTCCTAAGTCATTCCCCTTCTTTACATGCTGTCTCTAGAGCAATAAACTCATATTCCATTTTAGATTGAATTATACAAGTTTGCTTCTTTGATCCCCATGAGATCACAACTCATAACATAGAAATCCTCCCACTTGTAGACTTTGAGTTTGATTCTACACTAATAATTTGGAATAAATTCCTAATTGCAAGAGAGTGTCACGTAATAATTAGGAATAAATTCTTAAATCGTCTTTTCAGGAAAAATACTTAAAAATCAAACTCGTGTAAAATGGTAAAAATATTTATAATGAGAAAATAAAAATAAAAGTGATGATATGTATAATGAATGGAGAAGTGCAATGAAAAAGAAAATTTGTTGGTTGTGAACGAGTTTCATGTTTGTTGGATTTGAGTGCAACGATGAAAAGTAAGAAATTAAAATGCAAGACAGCAAATTAAAATTGCTGGAATTAATAAACTGAAATTTAAAGGAACAAAAAAAGAAAATAAATGACATTAATTTAAATTGCAGAAATTAAAGTTGCAAGAAAGATAAATGACATAAATTTAAATAGCAGAAATTTAAAGTACAAGAAAATTAAATGACATAAATTTAAATGAGTAGGAATTAAAAGTGCAAGGAAGTTAAATGATTTAAATTTCAATAAGCGGGAATTAAAAGTGCAAGGAATTAAATGACATAAATTTAAATGATCAGCAGGAATTAAAAGTGAAAAGAAATTAAATGACATTAATTTAAATGAGCGAGAATTAAAATGAACATGCAATAATTCATCATAATTTCAAATTGAAATAAAATAAAAATAAAACTGAAAATGGAGGCTACAGGTGAATGAAGAAAGCTCGGCAACAACAGTTGATCCAATAGGCTCTCAACTGCGTTCCCGCGCTCCCTCTCTTCACCTGAACTTTATTAAAAAAATAAAAATAAACACACACATTACTACTCTACTCCTACTCCTAACTTCTAACCTAATCTAACATTACTCCTAAAATCTAACAGTTTCTCTCGTCAGTTTCAAAGCCTGATATAGGCTTCAAATAAATCACAGTGTTGCTTGAAATTAAATTGCTGTCGGCATCCCAGGTCCGGGTGCTCTTACGTTTGGCGTCCAATGCCTTTTATTTTGTTTTTTTCCGCATGCGTGCTTGCTTTTCTTCTGGCGTTTTATTCTCTTTGCTTTCGGCCCAACTATTCTCTTTGGTCCCGCGTGAATTGCTGTATGAATTTTTCTTTTCATTTCTTTCTGCTGCAGCGCATCCGCGTCGTCCGCAAGTCTTCTTTCTTTATTTTTCTGCCCACCATCTTCGTTTCTTCCGTGTGGCGTTACTTCCTTCTTCTGCCTCTGCCTTCTTTTTCTATATTTCTTCTTCCAGCCGAATGAATTTTGTCCCCGCATGGCTCCCATCGATCGCGCTGTACAGAAGCTCGGCCTTCTTCTTATTCTTCTTCTCCACCTCCTCCAATCCGAATCTGTACTCCTCGAAACGTTCAATATTTTCTTTTCTGCAAATTTCAGCTGTCCATTTGATAGCCCAAAACAGATCTTCCCCCATCGAATCCTTTCTGTTTTCTTCCTTTTTCTTTCTCTCTATTTCGGTTCCTTCCGTCTTGGTCAGTCACATGGAAAACATCCATGAACCACCTTCCATCCGAAGATATGTAAGCTTTCTTTATGGAAAGGTTCAGATCGGTGAGAACCAGCACTGCCTCTAGTAAAATCCCATGCTTGTTCGTCAGCCTGGTATCTGCCAAATGATAGCTCCGGAGGAGCGAAAGAAAGATAGCTGGATTCAGGCCGCAAGGTTGAATGACTGTGCCCAGGAGTCAATTGATATTTTAAACATATAAGGGTGGACAGTATAGGATATCCTGCAACTTTCTTTAGAATCAAGAAAACGTGACCAGCATGGAACTTTTTTATTGGTCTGCCATTGTTGATCAGACACTGTTTTGGTGTAAGCCGAGGAATTGAGATATGCAAGCTGGTTGTTCTTAGCACGTCTGTGCCTTTGTGGTTGTCGCAGCAACTATCTCAGACCTTGCTTCATTGCAGTCTGCATTCTGTGGTTGAGCTGGGCAGAGGAAAGAGTGGTGGTTCGTGGTGGCTGGGTTGGCTGTTGCAAGTGCTGCGGTTGTGGTTGCAACGTGCTGCTGTCATGCGGCGTGGATGAGTTGCAGCAGTGCGTCCATGGCTGTGGCGAGGCTGAGTGGCAGTGGCTGTTTTCACGTGGAGGATGAGTTCGTGCATGGCTGTGCAGTTGGACATGCGGCAGCGTAGAGGGTGGACTGGTGCGTGTGCGATGGCTTCGTGTGCGTTGGTGCTAGGCAACGGGTGGAGGCCGTGCGGAGGAGGCTGCTGCGTGGTGGTAGCGTTGGTGCACTTCATGGGGCTAGACAAAAAATAAAAACAAAAATAAATAAATAAGTAAAAACAAAAAAATAAAACTAGACAAAGAAAATAAATAAATAATTAAAGAAACAAAAATAAAACTAGACAAAATGTGAAGAATAAAATATTAAAACTGTGTTGTGCATTTGGTGAAACATTATTAAATCACAAGTATTAAAATCAAGCATAAATTATACTATTAATCAATTTAAATCACAACTTGATTTTTGCATCTTAATCATTTGTTTATTATCTAAAACCAATAATAAAATAATAAAACAACTAAAAATATATTAATTTTAAATGTATAAAATATGCAATAATGCAGCTCAATCATACGTCTACCAACAAATTCCTAAGTCATTTCCCTTTTTTACATGCTGCCTCTAGAGCAATAAACTCATATTCCATTGTAGAATGAATTATACAAGTTTACATCTTTGATCTCCATGAGATCACAACTCTTCAAAACATGAAAATCCTCCCACTTGTAGACTTTGAGTTTGATTCTACACTATTCCAACTTGCATCTCTGTATCCTTCTAATACAACCGGTTCCTTTTAATAGTGTAGACCATAATTCATAATCACCTTCAGATATTTTAAAACTTGAGAAATCACATTCCAATGCTCTTTACCTAGATTGCTAGTAGATCTACTTAACATCCCAATAGCAAATGCATTATCAAGTCTAGTGCAGTGCATAGCATACATTAGACTCCCTATTACATACTAGCATATTCCAGTTTGGATTTACATCTTCTTGTATTTTCTCTCAATTTAAGACTAGCATCAAATGGAGTCGAGATTGGCTTTTGGTCTTCAAGTCCATGCTTCTTGATCACTTTCTCCATGTAATGAGATTGTGTCAAGGATAAACTATTGATTGTTGTCATAATCTTAATCCCAGGGATCACATCGGCCTCTCCCATATACTTCATGTCAAACATTGAGGAAAGAAACTTTTTAGTTTCTTCAATATATTGAAACTTTATTCCAAATATTAACATATCATCAACATACAAACAAATAATCACACAAGTATTATTATCTACTTTATAATATACACACTTATCAACATCGCTTACTCTAAAACCATAAGATAAAACTAGTTTATCAAATTGCCATTGTTTAGGAGTTGGTTTCAAACCATACATGGATTTAATCAATTTATAAACTTTCTTTTCATGACTAGCCATAATAAAACCCTTGGGTTTCCCTATAGAAATCTCTTCATCTACGTCACCATTTAAAATCAGTTTTTACACGCATTTGGTGAACTACTAGATGATTGAGAGATACAAGAGAAATTAAATTCTAACCGTTGATATTCTAGCAATAGGAGCATATGTATCAAAATAATCTATACATTCTCGTTGTCTGTAGTCCTTCGCCACTAAACAAGCTTTGAATTTATTACTAGAGCCTTTGGCATTATGTTTTTTTTTTTCTGAAAATCCACTTACATCCTATTGCTTTCAAACTAGGAGGTAAATTAACTAGTTTCCAAGTTTGATTTAAAGCTATTGATTCTATTTCATCATTTATATGTCTTCCCATAAATCTATATCTTGTGATGACATACTTCTTGGTAATACAAAGGATCACTTTCAATGTTAAAAATAAATTTAACTTCCTTTTTTACATCATTTTTATCTCCTTATATGAGATAGATAAGAACATCGATGCCAAATGATGTTTCTTTTAGAGGCCTTTTGCACCTCCTTAGTTTAAATTCACTAGGATGCTCAATTTCATTTTCAGAAATGCTACTGGCATAGACACAAGTAGTATTATTTTGAGAATCAGACTTAATCAAATTTTCAAAAAATTCAACATCTCTTTATTTATATATCACATTTGAATCTAGGTCCAAAAATCTGTAAGTCATTTTATTTTGAGAATATCCAATAAAAACACACCTATAGGTTTTAGAACCCAATTTTGGTCTTTTAAGATCCAGTTTATAACATAGGCTAACACTTACACACTTATGGGGCACTCTATTCAAAATATAACAAGCGGATAAAATTGCGTCACCCCATAAGTAAGAGGAAATCGAAACTTAAAAGCATAGAATTCACCATCTCAACAAGAGCTCTATCTTTTTTTTTTGCTATACCGTTTTGTTGAGGTGTGTAAGGGGTATTGACTTGGTGATTTATCCCATGAATTTCATAGAATTTAGTAAACTCAATTGATAAATATTCACCACCAAGATTAGACCTTAAGGCCTTAATCTTTTTGTCCAATTGATTTTCTACTTCGGCTATATAAATAAAAAAACTTAGAAAAAGCTTCATCTTTACTCTTGAGCAAAGAAACATGTGAATATCTAGTACAATCATCAATAAATGTAAAAAAATACTTTATTACCACCACGAGATTCAACATTTTTAAGATCACCAACATCACTATGAATAAGTTCAAGAATTTCATATTTACGCTCAAGATTTTGAAAAACTTTTCTGGTTATTTTTGATTGAGCACAAATCTGATATTTTTTAACATTAGAAATCAACATTAGAAATCAAACCAAGATTAGACATATATTTTATGGAACCATAATTTACATATCCTAATCTACCATGCCATAAATTAAAAGAAGACACAATATAAACTGAATTTTCATCCATTACATTCAATTTAATCATTCCATTACAAGAGTAGCCTTTTCTTACAAACATCTCATTCTTAGATAAAATAAATTTACACGATTCATATATACATAATCTCGAAACCCCTCCTATTTAAAAGATCGCCAAAAATTAGGTTCTTTATCATGTTTGGAACATGATGTACATTGACAACAGTCAATATTTCTCTAGAGGTGAACTTTCGAACAACAGTTCCCTTTCCAAAAAATTTGGTTCGAATGTTCTTCAATTCCATCATTAACCACTTCATAAGTCTTAGAAAGATTTCTATCCTTCGAGATATGAAGTGTAGCTGTAACACCTTGTATTTTTTTTAGTGTATTTCTTTATTGGAAGGATTATTTGTTATTAATTTAAAATTTGATTATCTTGTTTTAAATTTTCAGATTTTATTGGGTTTATTTTTTTTTTATGATTTTTAATTTGTGAAAATCAAGTTTGACAAGTTTCCTTAATATTAATAATTGTTATGCATTTAAATTTCTATTAATTTAAATTAGTTTGTGGGTTTTTAAAGTTATTGTATTGTTGGATTTAATTATTTTATTTTACTTAGTCACTGTGTTTAAATTTATTTTATTTAAAACTGTTGTGTTGAAATAATTTTCGTTGGAATTTTGTGACCCAAATTGTGAGATTTAGACCTCATTTTTTTTCCTTCATTTTTCTTTTCCACTTTCTTTTTCTCTTTTCTTTTTTTTCTTCTTTTTTTTTTCTTTTCTTCTTTCCTTTTTCGGAACTACTCCTCCCGCGCGCGACCCAGCCCTCTCTCTCTCTCTCCGTCCGATCCTTCTCTCCCCCAGCCCTCCGCCGTGCGCCTTTGTCCGGCGACACCACCCAGCCCACGACCTTCCCCACCCTCCGGCGACCACCTCCCTCCAATCTCAGCCCCTCTCGCTTCACCGTTTGCCCCCACGCGCAACACTATGCCGCGGCGTTCCTTGTGCTCGTGCGCCGCCGTCGCGCCACCATCTCTTCACCACTTCATCATCGACCTCCTAGCAACCTAATGCACCCATCCTTGGCTCCGATCTGTTACCGGTGAAGCCCATCTATCTCCATCTCTGATTTGAGTATTTTGGCCTTAAACCACCGCCCACGCCACCACCCACGGCCAACCTCCACCACCACTAGCTTCACCGACATCCCTAAGCCCTACCCTATCAATCTCGGGTCTTCGATTACACCCGTTCAAAAGTGGGTTTTTGAGACCCACGGCCATAGTGCATTTCGCACTGTTTTGTTGCTGCGTTGCCGCTTCTAGCACCTCCGTGATCTTTCAAAAATTATATTATAGCATTGTAAGTATTTTTTCCAAAGAACTTTTGAGATTTAAATGTATTTTTGCGCTAATTCATATTTACTATGAATTTTTTTGTTGTGCTGGACTGAGTCCGAGGAGTAAGGGGGTCGGTTGGATTGGATGATGGAGTTGTTTGTATGATTGGTTTATGCTATGAAATTTGTTAGCTGTTTCGGATTTAAATATTGGTATTTTGAGTTTGACGTTGGTCATGGTGGATATTGGTGATTTTTTTAGGAAGTGATGATATATTTTGGGATTATAAGGGTTTTAAGTTTTGAGAAATTAAGATAGATTATTTTAGAAGCTTAGGCTTAAATATGGAAATCCGTGATTGATTGAAAACTTACGAAAATTGTGTGATTATTTTTATAGGTGGCGATTTATAGTCGACTCGACATTTTTGAGGAAATTTCTGAAAAGCTAAGTTGCCCAGGTAAGCGGGGTTCATATACCAGTTTTGCATAAAACAAATAAAATGAGGTTGACTTTGAGAATAAATGTGTTTATTTTTTAAAATAGATGATCTGAAAACAACCTCAGATGTTTATTCTGCATATGCATAAATTCTATATAAGAGAAAGTGTTTTTCTGTCATGACTGGTGTAGACATGAGCTAGTTTTGTGCACTTTATTTCTAAACTATGCAAAAGAGTGAATATGAAAATCTAAAAGTTTTGTTATGAGTCAATGAAAATATTTTAATTCTGTTTAGTCAAACATGTGAAGCGATCTAAAGCAATTAAGTATTTTGTTTTGATATGATGAGTCATCTGAGAACCTTGACATGAAGTTCTGAATCTGTATATGATTATAATCGGATTTTCGATGAAATCTGTTCTGTTTCTGTTAAGGCCCAGCCACGGGTATAATGGTGGTTTATAACCTTACCATGGGGGTGAAACATGGAATATGGCCCAGCCACGGGTATAATGGTGGTTTATAACCCTACCATGGGGGTGAAACATGGAATATAGCCCAGCCACGGGTATAATGGTGGTTTATAACCCTACCACGGGGGTTAAACATGGTATTGTCTCGATGTGATACTAAACGATGATATGATTATAATGTTTCAGTTTAGAAATGCCAACGGATCTTCTTTTTGGAATAAGTTTATTTTTCTGGAAATTTCACTCTAATATTTTTGTACAAAGTTTTGTTTCTGCATTCTGAAAGTAAATGTTTTGTTCTACTTATCAAATGTTATAAATGCTCATGTTTACATGCTAATATATGCTCTCTGCTTACTGAGTTGTTGACAACTCACCCCTTATCTCCACAATATTTTTCAGATATTATGATGGTTCAGCTGAGGATCAAGGTTATGAGGCATTGGGTGAGATGTTTTAAGCGTAGTGGTTCAAGCATAGGAAGTTTTTATGAGTATTGTCGTATTTTATTAAGAAATTTTATGGTGTTGTAATGACTTGGCATTTTGGAAAATTGGTTATATTGAGGAAATTAGATTGAATCGAATTTTATAAATGATATTGGGAATTTGGAGTCTATTTTTATATTGTTGGAATGTGAGTTTAAGTGCTAGGAAGTAACTCTCCGACTTGTGCGGGACCGGGGCTTTACAGTAGCTCTAGTATCAAGCCACCTTCCATTCTCGGATGTCAAATGGTTGACTTCACAAGCTATCCCAACAAGGTCTTCAATCACACCATTCGCTTCTTCTCTCTTATATCGACATTGATAAGAGCGATGCCCTTGCTTGCCACAAACAAAACAATGATCTTTCCTCTTATTGTTTTGATATTTGGGGTTTAGATTTTTCTTGAAGTTTTTCTCATTCTTGGCCTGCAACTTATTCTTCTGCCTGGTTTTGTTAACATCAATGACGTACACTTTTGTTTGCATCTCAGAAGAATCATCTTTTCTATATTTGTTCCTAGAATCTTGTTCAATCCCTAAATGGCGTTGAGGAGATTCTAAGGAATATTTTCATCATGTTTGAGCTTTCTCTTGTAACCATTCCATGATGAAGAATTTGTTAACAATTGCTTCCACCAATAAATTCTCAGCAATCTCAATTTCCATCGATTTAAGATCACCAACGATAAGGAATAACTCATATACTTGGGTTATAACTGGCTTATCGTTTGTAATCTTAAAATCCATAAAATTTGAAATAATAGACATCTCGATACCTACTTCTTTGATTTTATATTTTTTTCCAACTCTTGCATACATCCGTTGTCTAAGGAGTAGACCGATAGATATCATATATCGAATTGGACTAAGCGTTGAGGATGTTGCCTCTGCATAGAAAGTTGCCCCCTTTTCAATTTTTTTCACTTTGCCTCCAACTCGGTACTTTCTTCTAGAGTAGGATCGGGAATCGCCTCCAAGTCATCTTCAAAAATGTATGCGAGCTTCAAAGTGGTGAGGAAGAACAACACTCATACTACCAGTGAATGAAGTTCTGACCATCGAAACAATCAATACGAACAAAGTCTTGGATCATCACTTGAATGGAATACATTTCCCCCACGAGACAAAATCTATAATCAAGTCGTTATAAAATTATAATGCAAATAATGTAATTACGAAAACAAAAAATAAAAATCTAGACCATAAGGATCAATTGTAACGACGATTTCTTTAGAACTTATTTTGTCCCTTTTCAACATACTATAATGTATTGATCAAATTGTTTCCAAGATACAATGAAACCCACTTTTGTCATTATTCTACAGTAGCATTTTTATTGAACAACTCAGAAACGCAACTTTTTTAGAATTACAAGATGAAGAAATATATTTTAGGAGGAAACTCTCGTCTATTCTTATCAATTATGAAATTTGAACAGGTCAATTATCTTATAATCCACTTATGATGCATTCCAATAACTAGAAAACGGCTAGTTTTCTAGTTACGACAAAAATGTTGTCTAACAACTAGAAAATGACTAATTTTCTGTGACAAATGTTGTTTAACATTTTCTTTTTTATTAGTTTAATGAGTTGACATTCTCCATTAATGTACAAAATTTTATTTAAACATATAAGAAAAATGATATATTACATTATTATTTAAAATACCCAAAATAATTTTATCATTTTAATAAAATCTAACATTAATGTGGCGTAATGTATATGTTTGCTTTTTTTTTTTTTTTTGCTTGTTATTATATACTCAGATATACTTAGTTTTTTGCGTGCTAAAGTGTGCCAAGTTTCATCACTTCTGTCCGCCATGGCCGCACGAGACGACCACCACCATAACCATGTAAAGAAAATCTCTCTCTTTCCCTTTCTCTCTCTTCTCTGCTTTGCTTCCATCTTCCTCGTCCTCTCTCTCTCTCTCCAGGAAAACCTCCTCCAATCCTATTCTGTTAAGACCTTGCTAATTATCTTCTTCTTTGCTGGTTGGTTGTATGCAAGATGACAAATAGATGAATATGCAGGCTGCGTGTGAGAGTAAATGGATAAGCACAAGTTGTTTGACAAAAGGCATTAGAGCCACACCATTCATTGATAGAGGTCCTTCTTCGAGGGAGGACCAACCTCCATACAGAAAATTCAATTACAGATTCAACTTAGAAAAGAATCCAGAATAATTCCCTTCCATCTCTCTGCTCTCCCCTTATACCCCATACAATTCTCATAACATATCCCATAACAGTAAAGGAAGTATCAGTAAAATGACTAATAAAAACAACAGTACGAAATGACAGACCAAAAGTCACAAAACGCACAACTTTAACCAAAATGCAAATTTCACTAACACTAATACTAAACGGTACCGTGCAGGTCTCCAGAACGACGTTGTCTTAGTTGGATTCATAACAATTTCCCCCCTTTAAAGAACCTTGTCCTCATGGTTTAGAGCAAGGATGCAATTGTTGAACAACTTTCATATTATTTCCATAGATATTTTCCATTAAACTCAACTGGCACAAGTAATTTGTACAAGATTGACTATACATCGTCTCCCATCTAAAAGCCGAAGAATGATATCATCCCATTTCTTATTTAAATGTCTCTTTGCAAAGTCTAATGGTATTGTAACATCCCGTATTTTAGTGTATTTTTAATTGAATTATTATTTGTTATTAATTTAAAAATTGATTCTCTTGTTTTAAATTTTCATATTTTAGTGAGTTTATTTTATGATTTTTAATTTGTGAAAATTAAATTTGACATGTTTCCTTAATATTAATAATTGGTATGCATTTAAATTTCTCTTTATTTTAAATTAATTTATTGTTGGGTTTAATTATTTTATTTTCATTTAATCACTACGTTTGAATTATTTTATTTAACTTGCTTTTTGAAATCGTTTCCATTTGATCATTTTTGTGACCTAAGATGTGAGGATTGGACCTCATTTCTTTCCCTTTATTTTTCTTTTTTTTCCTCTTTTTCTTTTCTTCCTCTTTTTCTTTTTCCCTCCATTTCTTTTCTCCTCTCTCTCTCTCCTCTCCCGCGCGCTGCACCCCCTCTCCCCGTGCTATTTCTTCTCCTCCCCAGCCCGCTGCCGTGCGCCACCGTCCGGCGACACCACCTAGCCCACGACCTTCCCCACCCACCGACGACCTCCCCCTCCAGTTTTTAGCTCCTCATTCGCCAGCGTTCTTCTCCACACACGGCTTGAAGCCGCTGCGTTCCTTGTGCTCGAGCGTCGTCGTCATGCCACCTCCTGCCACCATTTCTTCACCACTTCATCCTCGACCTCCTAGCAACCCAATGCACCCAACCCCAGCTCCGATCCGCCACTGGTGAAGACCCACCAACTCCATTTCCGATTTGGGAATTTTTGCATTTTAACCACCCTCTACGCCGCCACCCACTACCAACCACTACTACCATTAGTTTCACCGACATCCCTAAGCCCTAACCTAGCAATCTCGGGTCTTGGTTTGTACCCGTTCAAAAGTGGGTTTTTGAGACCGACGACCACAGTGCATTTGACACTGTTTTGTTGCTGCGTTGCTACATTGCCGCTTCTAGCACCTCCGTGATCTTTCAAAAATTATATTATTGCATTGTAAGTATTTTCTCAAAGAACTTTTGAGATTTAAATGTATTTTCACGCTAACTCATATTTACTATGAATTGGATGGTTCTGCTGGACTGAGTCCGAGGAGTAATGGGGTCGGTTGGATTGGATGATGAAGCTGTTGGTGTGATTGATTTATGCTATGAGATTGGTTGGGTGTTTCTGGTTAAAATATTGGTGTTTTGTGTTTGACATGGGTTATGCTGGATATTGGTGATTTTAAGAAGTGATGATATATTTTGGGATTATGAAGGTTTTAAGTTTTGAGGAATTAAAATAGGTTATTTAAGAAGCTTAGGCTTAAATATCGAAATCCGTGATTGATTAAAAACTTACTTAAATTACGCGATTATTTTTATAGGTGATGATTTATAGTCGATTCAACATTTTTTAGAAAATTCTGAAAAGCTAAGTCATCCAGGTAAGCGGAGTTCCTATGCTAGATTTGCATAAAAATAAAATGGACTGAGGTTGATTTTTGAAAATATGCATGATTTGTTATGAAAAGAGATTTGAACTACCTCAGTCATTTGTTCTGCATTACTTATGAGATTCTATTTAAGAATAAAGTATTTTCTGGCATAACTGGTGTAGACATGAGCTATTTTGCATTTTGCTTCTGAACTGTGTAAAAGAGAGCGAATATGAAAGTTTGTGCATAAAATTATGTTTTGTGATTTCTGAAAACTCTGTTCTATTCTGAAGATATTATGTACTCTGATATGATGTGATTTCTGAAAACTATGTTATGTTCTGAAGATGTTCTGTACTCTTATATGATGTAATTCCTGAAAACTTTTGGCATGAGATTCTGAATCGGGATGTGGTTTGTGGATGGTGACCTATTTGACCTACCACGGGTGCTAATAGTGGCTTCTGTCTGGGTTGGTACCAACTGTTCTGTTTCTGGTGCACCCACTTTGGAAACAAAGTGGTTTTCTGGTGGTCTTTCCTGTGTGCACACTCGAGGCTCCGAGAATAAATAAGGGGAAGATTCATATTCTGTTTCTGCTCGGTTAGCTATCGGGATTTGCACAACCCTACCACAGGGGTTAAACATGGCCTCTGATGTGATATGATGCTCTGTACGATGGTGGTCAGTTATGCTATGCCAAAAGAATTTGAATAACAATATTTTTGAACTTTCGCTCTGATATTTTTGATAATATGTTCTCACTTTGCATTCTGAAAATAAAGTGTTTTGTTCTGCATTCTGAAATCTGTAAATGCTCATGTTTGCATACTACTATATGTTTTTTGCTTACAGAGTTGTTGATAACTTACCCCCTCTTATCTCCAATATTTTCAGATGATTTTTGGATATTTCAACTGAGGATCAAGACTATGAAGAATTGGGTGAGATGACTTAAGAATAGTGGATTAAGAATAGAAAGTTTTCGATGAGTATTGGTGATTTTTGATAATTATATTATTGAAATTCGAGTTTAAGTGACATGTAGAGAAGTTGGTAGTTTTGGGGGTTACTGTATTGAAGATTTTATATACGAGTATGTGTGGTTAATTAAATTTAAAGTGTTTTCGTTTGATTTGAAGCTTTTTGAAGAGTATTAGCACTGTTGGAGTTGATTATCAGGTAATATGAGTTAACTCTCTATACTCTCGGGGACGGAGCGTTACAGGTATACTCACGCGCCCAAAACGAACATGAGGCTTGCATGACAACATCAAAATGAGGATTTTCAGGTTTAACGCCTCTTGCGTTTTGAAGATCTTTGGCTCTTTCATCAGTAGTCATTTTTGGAATGCTTCTAAGAACCTCAGATTTTGGGGATTTCTTGGTGGTACCTTCAACACCTTCAAATTCCTGCATGGTGGAATGAAATTTCGCTTGCCCTTTTGATTTCTTGTTTGCCTCTTTCGATTTATTTTTTGTAGAGTGAGGAACCAACCTTGCAAGATTGGCAGTACTCCCAACGTGAGCACTTGAATTTGTCCTCATCATCTTGTGAGGACGAGGACATGACAATGATGATTTCTCCCTTGTTTTTGGGTATGCTAGAAAGTCATCCAATATTTCAACAGAATTGTCACTCACCATTTCTTCCATCCTAGAAACTAGAACCTTTTCATGAATTTTTAGGTCCTCACCAGGGGAGCTATTAAATGGATAATCTATTTCTATTGTACTCTCATCAAACACAAGAACACAAAAGTGAGACTTTCCTTCATGTTTGAAAACCAGAAAGTGCCCCAGCTTTAGAGAACTATACTCCATGAATTCTCACCAGCCCTTCTTTAACCAAACCTCACCAACACTGACTCAGTCTCAAATGTGCTTCCAAGTATAGAAGTGTCAAGTTGTATCACGGATAAGTCCAGGATCGTATTCAACAGGGACAAATGATTTTCAAAGTATTTGTAAGGGCTTATTGTAAGAACATGGTGATGTAAAATGCTATGTAAAGTTCTTTTTAGATTTTGATGTTTATTAAAACAATTTGGAAAGATAAAAAGTAATTTATAAACAGTAAGGGATTTGCTGCCAATGGAATGTTTGGTGGAGCCTGGAGGATCTTGGATCCATGACTTTGCTATAAAAATATGAATTAAATCATGCACAATTGGATTTCTAAAAATGAAATGGTTCCAAAGATGTTATAAAAGTATTTTTGTTTTATCCGGACACAACAAAGTTACTAATCAGTAGCTAAAATTGACAAGCTCACAGAATCAATTTGACAAACACTTGGGTTACAGTTTAAGACATCCTTTGTTTCCACCATTTGCAAGGTTTTCTAGGCATTATTCTCCTCTTACTAACCCAATCAAGGTATTAATAAAATGGAATGTGAAAAATGTAAGTTCAAAGTAAATACGCTAGTACCTAAAACAAAATATCCTTCACTAAGCATCCACTGAAATCACTACAACACGCAGTTGATAATCCTTGATTAATTCGAGGTTCTGATGTGCTGTGTGTCTACAACAGAGGAGGAACAAGAGCAAGTGATTTCATCAAACTTCCCTTTCTAGAATTCAAATTCAAGCAAAGTAAGGCATGCAATCAAAGCTACAGAAAATCCAGCAAGCAATGAAGATCAATAGAAATTTTTACCGCAACCCAAGCTATGGACCTAGCCTAAGTTTACCATCATCAACATCAAAACTCAACAAAAATGAAACCCTAAAAATTCTTAAAAGTTTCCGGAATACAAGAGCAGAAAAATAAAACCGAATCTTCACCCCTCTCCAATTCCAACTCTCTTTCCTATTTATCATACCTTCCATGGTCATCTTCTCTCAGGATTGTTTCTCGAGAAGAGTGCCTTCATTTCTCTGGGAGAAAGTGTGAGGTTTCAGTGCCTTGGGGTTTTCACTCAAAGGTTTTACGTCTCACTTGATGTGAGTTTCGTGTTTTGGTTTGCTGTTTTTCTGTTGGTATCTTCTTAAGGCTTACGGATCACCTCATGTGAGTGTCGTGGTTGGTTTTGTTATTGGTATCTTCATAATGGAGGTAGAAGACTTGGCAACACAATGGGAGAGGCTTCATCTCTCAAAAGAAGAAAGTTCCTTTTTCCATGCAAATCTAGAACAATACATCGAGGAAGCTGCACGGGGCAAATACTGTCTGGTTGGCAAGGCCCTATCCGAGAAGAGTGTCAACAGTGAGGGTTTTAGGGTCACAATGTCTTAGATATGGAAGTTGGATGGGTGGGTTATTTTCAAGCAGTTGGGAGAGCAATGTTTTCTAATTGAATTCCAAAAGCTGGTAGATAAAGAGAGAATACTAAGTGGACGTCCATGGTTCTTTGATAGACACCTTCTTTTTTTTTTTTTTTTAAAATAAACTATTTCATTCATCATAGAAGTTGCTTGATACAAGGGGGACAGTCCTCAATCATTATGCAATCCTCTTGGCAGCTAAGAGCAAACTTTGCCAAGTGATGTGCAATTACATTAACTTCCCTATGGACATGTAGAATAGACCAAGAGAGGAACTTAGAAAGCAAAATCTTAATATCTCTAATAACAAGGCCAGAGTCACTCCAACTATCTTCCTTGTTTTGGATTGCCTTCACCACCAGCAAGGAGTCACCTTCGAGAATTACATGCTGAAAACCCAGGTCTGCACAGAAGGAAGAGGCTCTTCGAGCTGCTATGGCTTCACCAAGAAGTGGATCCGGGAACAGGTCCATCGAAGAGCATAAGGATGCCATGATAGCTCCTTCTGAGTTCCTAACAATTACACCAATCCCCACCCTTGAATTGGCCTTATCAATGGCAGCATCCCAGTTGGCTTTGATAGACACCTTCTGACAATGATGGAAGTGGACGAAACAATATCTATCCATGCATTACAATTTCGCTTTGAACCCTTTTGGGTGCAGCTGCATAACCTTCCATTAGCCACCATGACAGAAGATTTTGGTCAGCAATTTGCAGGATCAATTGGTCATGTTATCAGAGTTGAAGCTGAGGCTGATGGACGTGCTTGGGGGAGGTGTCTCAGAGTAAGGGTAGCGGTGGATCTCCATAAACCTTTGTTGAGAGGAAAATGGCTGAAGCTAGGTGAAAAACAGCATTGGATTTCCTTTAAATATGAACTTTTACAAAGTTTTTGTTTCAAGTGTGAGGTGCTATCTCACAAAGGAAGAAACTGTTCAAGGTTAAGAGCTGAGCAACAAGGAGATGAACAGGCCTCGTATCAGTTTGGCCCCTGGTTACGAGGGCAACCCAGGAACACAAACATTTTTGACAGGCGCAGGTATGGTGGTGGCGGAGGTGGAAACCACTGTAGTGGTGAACAGAAAGGAGATAGTGGTAATATTCAAGAAGACTCAAAGTACAATGGTAACGCTTGCAGAGAGGAAATAATAGTGGGAAAGCAGGATATGTCTTCAGCAGAAAATGAGGAAAAAAGAAAGCAAAGGCTCCAATCTCAACCACCAACAAAAGAGACTATAGTAGGCGAGGATCCTTTTCAGGGTGGTTATCTTGGGAACCAGAATAAAGATCAGATAGGACAGGCAGGGTGGATCCCAGAAGTCAAGCAGTCAACAAATGTGCACGAGGTGCTTAATTTCGAGGGAGCCACTGAAGCTACTGATATGCAAGGAATCCTAAAGAGCATGGGACATGGGTCTGAATTACCAAAAGAGGCTTCCACGTGCAGAGTAGAAAATTGGTCCCCTACTTATGATCCTGAAAAGTGGGAAGTCCTACAAAGGAGTGAGGTGGATACTACTAGAAGGCCTGCTGTTACTAGGCAGGTATCCGGGAAAAGTGTGGGGATAGGCAGGTTGGATAGTATAGATGATCATGTGAACCCTAGTAGGGTTGACTTGGTAAGCACTGTCAGAAGGTGGAAAAGGAAAGCCCGTGAAAGAACCATCCATGAGGAAGGCAATGGTGGTGCCCCCCTGACTGAAACCTCTAATAGGTCCACCAAGGTGTTTTACCAGAAAGGATGCAAGAGAAGGAACACACATAGTAATTCTATTTCAAAAAAATTTAAAGGAGATGAGGATAAGAATGAAACATTGCTTGCTCAAGCAGAGGCTGGTCTCCAACCCTGCCATAACTAATGAGTATCTTGGTGTGGAACTGCCGAGGGCTTGGGAACCCTTGGTCAGTTAGTGTCCTTAGAAATCTAGCTAAGGAAAAGTGTCCCTTTTTAGTTTTCCTAGTGGAAACTAAAAGTAGAAAAAAAAGGATGGAAGTGATCAGGTGTAATTTAAAGATGGATGGGTGCTTTGCAGTGGACTGTGTGGGATTAAGTAGTGGTATTGCACTCTTATGGAAAGAAACATGGGATGTCAAAGTGATTAACTATACTAGATGGCATATCAGTGCACTAATCCAAGAAGATGACAGTGGACCAACTTGGCAGTTTACTGGCTTTTATGGCCATCCAGAGACTGGAAAAAGAAGTGGGAGTTGGCAACTTTTGAAGATGCTTAAACCTTCCAGCCCCATGGCCTGGTTTTGCTCGGGAGATTTCAATGAGATCCTGCACCAAAAGGAGAAAATGGGAGGAGCAAGCAGATCCTATAAACAAATTGAGGAGTTTAGGCAAGCAATAGACTATTGTGGCCTTAATGACATTCACTCTCAGGGACTAAGCTTTTTCCAGTCGTTGCACCGTCCAGAACTCAAGCTACCCCCCCGCCATACGAAATCGACGCAACCCATGCATGTACGAAGCCCTCACCATGCACTGCCGTGCCACCCCAACACCTCCACATAGTTGCCGCCCGATTCATCCACCACACATAAACCTCTGCCCAAACCTCACCGCCATAGTCAGCCGTGAACCCACATCGGAGAACACCACCCACAAACACCCTTGTTTTTACTCCCCGAAACAGAGTAAGTTTTTGCTCAAGTTGTCCATCGAGCCCCCCTCCTTTGGCCTCTCACTGGGTGTTACACCTCGTTGTTGCCTCCAATCTCCACTGTCTAGACCTCATAGAAACCACCGCCAAGGACTTTCCGACACCCCTAGTCCGTCACTCCTTACGGTAAGCTTCATCTCTTTCCCTCAAGTATTGCTCTCTCTCTCACCGTGTTTCTCTCTCCGTCCAGTGCACAACCACCGAGTTCACCACCTTCCACTATAACCAACATCTCCGCTGCACACCTGCTCTCCAGTCGTGTCGCCACTACCTACCCAGTCCAGCCGTCGCATGCTGCCGCATGATTTCTCCTTGAGAAAGCCCATGCCATGCAAAGTTTATTTTTTTTACGCAAGTTATATTTGTTTTCAAAGAATTAAATGAAATTACATTAGTACCCTTTACGACATGTTGTATTAATGTGCTTTTAAACTTTTATTATGTAATAGTACACTCTCATTTAATTATGATTACAGAAAATCACTTAAATATTTTAACATGTTATTAAGTAAAGATTTATTTTAAGAGTAAACAATATTGGTGTAATGTTATTTTTACACTTTAGATATCATTTAGTCTATTAAAAAATAGTTATGGTTTATTTTAAAATATTTTGGTACAATTATATGATCTAGTATCAAATTTTGTAGTTTGAATACTCTAGTAAATAAGTTAGGATTTAATGATTTTTAGTCGAAGTTATTAAATGGACGGATGAATTTAGAAAGTAATGGTATTTTAGAGTTAAGAGAAATTTTAGGTTTTGAGGAATTAAAATAAGTTATTTTAGAAACTTAGGCTTAAATATCGAAATACATGATTGATGGAAAATTTACGAGAATTACGTGATTATTTTATAGGTGACGATTGATTTTTGTTCAGTACTGCTGTGGAGAAATTCTGATAAGCTAAGAAGTTCAGGCAAGCGGGGTTCTTATGCTAGACTTTGCATAAAAATAAAATGGGCTAAGGTTGATTTTTGAAAAATATGCATGTTTTGATATGAAAGGAAATTTGAACTACTTTAGTTATTTGTTCTGCATCACTCATGAGATTCTGTTTAAGAATAAAGTATTTTCTGGCATGAATGGTGTAGACGTGAGCTTATTTTCTGACATTTTGTTTCTGAACTGTGCAAAAGAGAGCGAATATGAAATTTTGTGCATAAATTATACTTTTTTGATCTGATTCTGTTCTGAAGATATTCTGTACTTTGATATGATGTGATTTCAGAAAACTTTTTGAATGAAATTCTGAATCGGGATTTGGTTTGTGGATGGTGATCTATTTGACCTACCACGGGTGCTAATAGTGGCTTCTGTTTGGGTTGGTACAACCTGTTCTGTTTCTGGTGCACCCACTTTGGAAATAAAGTGGTTTTTCTGGTGGTCTTTCTTATGTGCACACTCGGGGCTTCGAGAATAAATAAGGTGAAGATTCACATTATATTTCTGCTCAGTTAGCTACTGAGGTTTGCACAACCCTACCACGGGGGTTAAACATGGCCTCTGATGTGATATGATGTTCTGATATGATGGTGATCAGTTATGTTATGCCAAAAGACTTTGACTAAGAATATTTTGTGAAACTCTTGCTCTGATATTTTTGATAACATGTTCTGATTTTGCATTCTGAAAGGAAAAATATTTTGTTCAGCATTCTGAATTCTGATAAATGCTCATGTTTGCACACTAGTATATGTTCTCTGCTTACTGAGTTGTTGATAACTCACCACTTATCTCCAAACATTTTTTAGATGATTTTAAATAGTTCAGCTAAGGATCAAGATTATGGAACATCGGTAAGATGATTATTTAAGCATAGTGGATTACTCATAGAAGATTTCTGAGAATTGGCGGATTTTATTAAGAGATTTTGTAGTATTCTGATGACTTTATATTTTGGAGTTTGTAAATATATTGATGAATTGTGAGTTTTAAGTTACAGGGAGTAACTCTTCGATCCCTGCAGGATCGGGGCGTTACAGGTGGTATGGTATGCAACTGGTTTTCTAAGAGTAATTCACAGGACAACAGTTTAGCTTGAAAATCTTCAAAAGAAAGAGGCTTTTCTCAGGTAGCAAGGGATAGAGAGGTAACAAAAGGGTAATAAGAATGGTTCAAACCACTAACAATATAAGAAATTAAATCATCATCATCAATAGGGTGTGTTGCTAGTTGCTTAGCAGAATCAAGGTAAGCTGCACAGCTCATGGAACCTTGATTCAAGGTTTGAATCAAGTCTCTTTAAATGGTTGATGCGAGATCTGGATGGGGAAGCAAATTTATTGGCCAACACAAGCCAAGCAGGTCAGGTGGAGGTAATACCATACACAGAAGGTGTTACCTTATCAAAGAGGGTGGTATCAATCCATCCTAAAACAAATTGATCCTTTCAATTCCAGAGAATGTATTTTGGATTTAGAGTAGTAGTTTGTTTCCCATGTTCATCAGTGAGAAACTGGAAAGGGCACGTTTGAGAACCATCCATGAAGCCCATTAAGTCATGGCTCTTAAGAATCGGAATAAGTTGAGACAATTGCATAAGATAGTTAGTCTCATCCAACTTAGCCGAACCAAGCTGCCTAAGATTACAAAGGTAGAAGATGAGGCAGCCATTAAAGAAAAAAAAAAAAAGGATCGATCAGATGCATGAGTAGAGTGGCTGTGATACCATGAAAGAAATAATAAAAGTGTTATGGCCTCAATGCCAAAACTATTCCTCTGTTGTTATATTTATATATATCATGAATTGATATTGTTACAAAGTTTCTCCACAAAAGCCAACACCAATATTGTTACAAAGTTTTCATTTTTTTTCCTGAACCAAAAATGATACTGCCGAAACACAGGGCTGCAACCCGGCCAACCCGGTTCATGTCTAGGCCCGATCTGACCCGGCTCAAGAACAAATCAACCCGATATGGGCCAACCCAACCTGAGATTGGAAGCAGGTAATGGGAACCCCAATCGGAAACAACCATTGTTACAGAGTTTGATCAAATCCAAAAATCCTTACAAATCTCACTATCCCTATACAATCAGATCAAAACCTAGCATCCGCCAATACAAACAGAGCCCATTTTATCTAGAATTCATGGTCTACCTCTATTCAAAATTAATATCAATACAAACAGACCTGACCCAAACATCCATGAAAACACAAGGCAAAGAAAAGCATCAAGCTTTAGAACCTTTCGAGAAAAGAACAAATAGCACCAAAAAGAGAACCCCAATGGTAAAAACCAGGAAAACGGGAAAAAAAAACACTAAACAAATCCAGATAGAAAAACACAATGCACACCTCTTTTTCATTGTACATTGGTAAAAAATATAGGAACCCCCTGAAATGTTTCTGGCAATAGAACCTTCTGCGAAATCTCAGCCATCTCTCATTGTCTCGTTTTTGACACAAATCTATCGAAAGAAGAAAAAGAATCTTCAGGAGCGTGATCCTTGGTGGAGGAGCCAACACCACCCATGTGCAATTTCTCGAGTAGAGACTCGATGTCAACGTTGTTCTTGATGGCGATGTAGAGTCCGGTGATATGGCGACGTTCTTGATGGAGGCTAGAGTTTTTGAGCTTTTGGCTTCAGTTCCTTGTGTTGAACTTTTTCTTATACGACTTTTAAGGATATCGGTTTCAGCAGGTTCGATCCGCAAGTTACTTCAACCCCCCCCCCCTCCCTCTCTTTTTATTTTTGTCAGGTCGGGTCGCACGGACGAGCTGGGTCCTAACATTTTCTACACAGGCCTAACAACAAATACATCCAATCCAAGGAATTATTGTTGTAGAAAAAAGATTGACAAACAAAGCAAATCAATCACACGACACAAAATTAATGTGGTTCAACACGTGCCTATGTCCACAGAGCTGCAACGGATTTTATTGTAATGAGAAATCACAAAATACACTTTTGGGTGAAATCTCACTATTCAGAACACTCAAAACCTACTAAATTGTTCATTAAGTACATATTTATAGTGCCATAAGGCAAAAGTCCAAATTTTTACTTTTCTGCATTATTTGCTTGAGCAGAGTGTCAAGTGCGCCTCGAGCTAACTCTCTATCCAAGCTTCGCTCTAGCGAGTGTCGAGAAAACTTTATTCTTGGCACTTTTTCTATTTGCACGTAGTGCCAAAAATATTAGCTCAAGCCTCATTGAAAATCCGCCAAAAAAAAATAACACATCATTGTCAGGTCAGGTCAGATCGGATTGGGTAATCAAATTGGACCACCACACCAACAAAATCAAGCTCCACCAACCCAACAATTATATATTTGTACAAGAATAGTGCAAAATGCAAAACCAAGAGAGAATGCAAACTCAAAATGAAAAAATTAACATATCAATCTCTAAACTTAATATTGTTTAGATGCTCCATGAACAAGTCATTCCAAGTGTCAGTAATTCCTGGTAAGCACCAGTGCATACAATCATGATGTTTTTTCCCACCAGATGTGGATGGATGGGCATCTGCTCTAAACTCACTCGTGTGTTATGTCCAAAATATGGAAACCAGACATTTTAAGGGCTTTCTTTAGGTGGCGATTCGCAAGGCGTGCCTCCACATTTGTTCCATTATTCTTGAGAGAGAAGAGTCCTTCAACCTGAAATGTAAACCAAGATTTCAACACTTATTTAACTAGGTGTGCCTCCATATTATAAAGTTTAAATATTGTTAGATTAATGTTGTCTTGCAAAAGAGAAATACAGGAGCATGTAGAATAAACTTAATAGACTAGATAAACATAATAGAATGCAAGTTCCATGTAATCCACCTGCTCTAGCGATAAAGGTTGTAGCCGTTGACAAATACCACCTTGGTTCCAGTCACCTCCCTCAAAATGTCTAGGTGATTGTGTACGAAAGAACTTGATAGCACCAGGTCGCAAATTTTTCTTTATGAACAAGACCTATCATGAAAGCACATGCACTGTTTGAGCATCTAATTACAGAATTACACAAGATGTGCAGAGTAATATAGCATCTGATTGCATAATGGAGTCAGGACTATCTCTGTCTTGCCTACGCATAAAAGTTTAGGTCCAAAATTTGTCCCCTGTAGTGTTACCAATGGGTGGGACTTTCACACCTCTTGTTGCTACAAAAACTACTCATTGCAAGCATGTAAGGACCAGTTTCTACATCTGTGAGCCCGGACCAGTTCGCGAGAGGCCCAGCTTTTTTTTTTTCTTGTATGATTTGCGGAACGGCGTCGTTTGGGTAAGTTTTTGCTTTCACTTCTGCTTCCTCCCGTTTCTTTCTCCCTCTTTCTCTCTTTCAGTTTCTGGTTTCCCTCGTCCAGACCTCTCTCTCTCTCCCACGTCTCTTTCTTTTCTTTTCGGTTTCATTTTTTTTTCTTGTTGCTGCGTTAGTCTGTGGGTTCCGATTCTCTGCCCAAGTTTCCTCAAGTTCGGTTTCTTTCTTGCGCAGCACTGGTTTCGGTTACCGTTTCCTGCATTCCTCTGTTTTCTCTCCATTGTGCATTTCGGTTTTCCTCTGCAACACACGGGCATCACTTCGCATTCCCTTTATTTTCGACTGGTAAGAGTTTCATCATCATTCCTTTGGTTTTCGAATTCCCTTGCTGTAGTGTGCAGTTTCTGCTTTTGGTATTTATTTTTTTGATGTTTCTCATCTATATAGTTTTTGGTTGCCGTGAGTTTGAGTTGCATTTTCGTCGGTTCTTGGGTCTCCGTGGCTTGTGATTCCTAATTATTGGACTTTCGGTTTTCAGTTTCTCGTGTAATCAGTGAAGCTAATTCCGGAGAATCTATTCTTTTCTTTCATTGGTAAGCCATGCTCGGTCTCGGTCTTACGCGCACGCACACACACTTCACCTCAAGTCTGTTTATTTCACTTCAATGAAATATTTTGGAAGTGAAGTTGTGAGTTCTCAAGCACTTTTTGTGAATAAACAAACACTTTGTTTTGGAATGGTCTTGGAATTGTGAATTATTTTGGGTTGGTCGAGCAGTAAATCGAGTAATGCTTGGGATTGTTTGGGGGCTGTTTTTGTGCTATATGGGTTTCTATTTGACTGTTTGAAGTGGAGATTAATAGTTGGAGCTGCATTGTGGTTGAGTTGTGATGATTGCTTGGAGTTAGGGGCCTTTGAGGTGGGGTTGATATTTTGGTTATTTGTGTTTGACGTGGATTTTGGTGGGTGTTTTGGTAATTGTTAAAATTAGAATATGGTATTTTTGGGTTGAAATGCGGGCTGTCCAAATTACTATTAGTAGTCTTAGTGAGTTGTTTTTGCTATACTATGGGTTGAGATTATGAGTGTTAATTATTAGATGGACGTTATGTCAATTATCGTTTAATACTCAGCGTATCTATATTATTTTTATGAATAGGTGACGAGATTGATAGAGATCATTTTCAAGGCTTAGATAATACGCTGCAGGAGTCAGGTAAGCGGGTTTCCTATGCTGGTTTTTTATACAAGTTAATAAGACTGTGGTTGATTTTATGAAAACTTGCATAATTTGTGTTGTTTTGGGAACTTGTGAAAACAAAGATCAACCTCGGTCTCTTATCTGCATTATTCATGAAATCTGTGTGAAAAAGGAAAATATATTCTGACATGCATTGTGTAGACATGAGCTAAATTCTGTCATGTGATTTCTGAAATCTGGAAAAGAGCGATATTGAGAATATGAAAAGTTGTGCATTTATTTGTTCTGACTTTTGTGTTCAGCGTGTGCAAACTGTTCTATTTTGGTACTCTGTATTATTTTGATATAACATGTGAAAACCTTTGGCATGGTGTACTGGTTTTCGTATCTGACTCTGTCTCTGCTTTGCTCTGCTCTGCTCTGTTATGCTCTGCTCTGTTTGGGTTGGTACCAACTTCTCTGTCTCTGAGTGCACCCACTTTGGAAACAAAGTGGTTTTATTGTGGTCTTTCCTGTGTGCACACTCGGGGCTCCGAGAAGAATAAAGGAAAGATTTCACCTCTGTCTCTGCCTGGTTTGGCCACCGGGGTTAGCACAACCCTACCACAGGGGTGAAACATGGTCTCTGCTCTGTTTGATGCTCTGTTTTGATCTGATGATGATACTCAGTTTATGTTATGCCAAAGTACCATGGGTTTTACTTGTTTTAAAACCATCGCTCTGTTATTTTGAAAATATGTTCTGTTCTGCATGATAACTCTGGAAAATATTTTATTCTGCATACTCTACTTTATAAATGCTCATGTTTGCATGCTAGCATATGATTTCTGCTTACTGAGTTGTGATAACTCACCCCCTATCATGATAATATTTTTCAGATGATGTGAAGAGTCCAAATGAGGGCCTGGATTAGATTTGGTGAACATGGTTAAGCTGAGGAGATGTAGTTGGAATAAGGACTCTTGATGTTCTTAGTTTTTAATGCCTTTGAGTTTTAATTATATGTTTGGGTTTAGTAGGACCTATGGTGTTTTCAGTTTGGTATGTTACTATTACGGGAGGTTATGGACCCCTTTGATTTATTATTATTGCATTAAAGTTTGTGTGGAGTTTGTAATGAGATTATTGAGAAGATTTTAGATTGATTTCATTTATAAAGTTTTTGGAGAATTTTTCTTTGGATGTGTTGGGAGACATGTTTTTGAGTGACAAGTAGTAATTCTCCAAGCCACCCGGGTTTGGGGTGTTACATTTGGTATCAGAGCCAGGTTTGAATTCTGTATACTATAAACCTTGGAGGTTTAGATTTCTGTGGGTTCATAGGAGGTAAAGATTTTAGAGTATAGATAGTGATTAAGAAGTCATTTTCAGATTTATTATGATAGTAAAGCGAACTATAGGATTGAATATTGTTGATGTGGAAAGTCTTAGAATTCGCAGGCTTTAGGAATAGCCATAAGGTGTGGTATTTCAGAGGTCTATGAACTAAGTTCATGTTGATTAAGGTTTAGTTTAATGACGGAGCCTTCTTAAGTAGTTAAATGGGTTTAAGTAATAGTTTTTGGAAATTGACTATTACTACGGTTATATGTACTTTTCTATTCTCCGTTATGAGTATTCTTATAGTTTTGAATTATAATATATACGTTTTGTTTTTACAAATACCACTAAATTTTCTATGTTCTTATAAACTCTATTTTTGAAGCGTTGATTAAAAATTCAAGTTATTTTGTCAGGATGCCACCTCGTCGTAGAGAACGAAGCATGTCGGATCTGAATGCGAACGAGAACGAAAGGGAAGCAAACCCGAGTGCTTCCGACGTTTTACGAGCAGCTGCACATCAATTAATTGATGACCTTGTGCAGAATCCCGCGGGTCGCCAGCGTAATTTCAATGAAGGGGGTTGTACTGTTGAGCAATTCAATCGAATGCACCCTCCTTTATTTGATGGGAGAGGCGATCCAACTTTGGCGGAGGATTGGATTCAGGACATTGAGGAGATTTTGCGAGTCCTAACCTGTACTGAGGAGCAAAAGGTGGCATACGCCACATTCAAGCTTACTGGGGAAGCGAAGAGGTGGTGGATCTCTGAAAGGACCATCAGAGAAGCAGAGGGGACAGAGATAATCAGTTGGCTGCACTTCAAGCAGATATTTTTAGAGCGCTTCTTCCCTAGCTCTTTCCGTGAGGACAAGGCTATGGAATTTGCCACCTTGGTTCAGGGAACTATGACGGTACATCAGTATGCTGCTAGGTTTACTGAGTTATCCCGTTTTGCCACTTATTTGATTCCCGATGAGGAAAAGAAGGCACGCAAATTTGAGCAAGGACTGAATGAGAAACTGTATGTGCGTGTGGTGGGTTTCCAGATTCGGAACTTCTCAGAGTTGGTGAACAAAGCAACAGTTTTTGAAAGAACTCTTCAAAGAAGTGCTGCGTTGCATGAACAGAGGAAAAGGACTACTCCTACTGGGTACCAGTCTGGCATGGACCAGGGACCATGGAAAAGGAGGAGTGAAGGTAGTAGTTCAGGAAAAAGGCCGGTTCAGAGTAATCAACAGCTCTACCAGTGTAGGACATGCAATCAAGTGCACTCCGGAGAGTGCAGAAAAGGGGCGGGATTGTGTTTTCATTGTGGCAAATCAGGACACTACATCAGGGATTGCCCAATGCAAAATAGGAGCAACCAGACATTCATACCGCCATCTCAAAGGAATGAAGTATCAGCCCAGGGCAGCAATCAACATCCTATTGCGCCTGCTTGAGTTTTTGCACTGACACCTGGAGAGGTTGAGGGTAGGAATGACGTGATCACTGGTACGACTCTTTTGTTTTGCTTTAAGGATTTATAATTTCTATTATTTTCTTTTCATTGATTGGTTCTGGTTAAGACTTTGAATATTCTTGGTTCATGGATGAGTTTGAATGTGATCACAGGTACTCTTTCTTTGTTTTCTAACAATGCTATTGTGTTATTTGACTCGGGAGCGACACATTCTTTTGTTTCCACGGCGTACTCTAAATTTTGCACTTTAGATGCTGAAAGGTTGAGGAACAAGTTAGTGGTGGAATTCTGTAGTCTGTAGTGAGATGTTACCTGGATGCCCTCTTTCTATAGAGGGAAGACTGATGCCAGCAGATTTAATAGTTTTCCACATGGTTGGGTTTGATGTGATTTTGGGTATGGATTGGCTGGCTTCCTACCACGCCAGTATTGATTGTGCTAAAAAGGAAGTGGTGTTCAGGCCCCCTAATGAAGGTGAATTTCGGTTCACAGGGTCGAAAGTGAGGTTGACTCCCCCCATCATTTCTGCCATTCAAGTAGGAAAACTGTTGCGTGATGGTTGTCAGGGATTCTTAGCCTGTGTGGTTGAAGCACCAACAGAAGAGTTGAAGTTGGAACAGATACTTATTGTGAGAGATTATCCAGAGGTCTTCCCTGAAGATTTATCGGGACTTCCACCCGAGCGAGAGGTAGAGTTTGCTATTGACTTAATTCCAGGCACGGCACCCCTTTCGAAAGCACCTTATCGCATGGCGCCGTCTGAATTAGCGGAACTCAAAGAGCAGTTGCAAGATTTGTTAGACAAGGGTTTCATTAGGCCCAGTGTTTCACCTTGGGGAGCTCCAGTTCTTTTTGTGAAGAAGAAGGATGGATCGATGAGAATGTGTATCGATTATAGGGAACTTAATCGGGTGACCATAAAGAATAAGTACCCGCTACCCCGTATAGAAGATTTGTTTGATCAGCTTCAGGGTGCTCAAGTATTTTCGAAGATTGATCTTCGATCGGGTTACCAGTTGAAGATCAGAGCTGAAGACGTGGCTAAGACGGCGTTCAGGACCCGTTATGGCCATTATGAGTTTTTGGTCATGCCTTTTGGCTTGACTAACGCCCCAGCAGTATTTATGGACTTGATGAACAGGGTGTTCCATGAGTTTTTGGATAAGTTTGTGGTTGTCTTTATTGATGATATACTGATTTACTCCAAAAGCGAGACCGAGCATGAAGAACATTTGAAGTTGGTACTTGGGACACTCAGAGACAAGCAGCTGTTTGCTAAGTTGAAGAAGTGTGAATTTTGGCTTGATTCAATCACGTTTCTGGGGCATGTAGTTTCGAAGGATGGTATTTCAGTAGACCCAGGAAAAGTGGAAGCAGTGGTTAATTGGTCGGCACCGAAGAATATTCATGAGGTTAGAAGCTTCTTGGGATTGGCGGGGTATTACCGTCAATTCATTGATGGGTTTTCCAAGATAGCAGTTCCTCTCACTGCACTCACTAGGAAAAATAATAAGTTTGAATGGACAGCAAAGTGTGAAGAAAGCTTCCAAGAGTTGAAACAGAGATTAGTGACAGCTCTAGTGTTAACAGTTCCCACAGCTAGAGGCGGATTTGTTGTTTATAGCGATGCTTCTAGGCTTGGTTTGGGGTGTGTACTAATGCAACATGGGAAGGTTATAGCTTATGCTTCATGCCAATTGAAAGTGTATGAACAAAATTATCCCACTCATGATCTAGAACTCGCGGCAGTTATTTTTGCACTTAAGCTTTGGAGACATTACTTGTATGGGGAAAAGTGTGAAATTTATACGGATCACAAGAGTTTGAAGTATTTCTTTACCCAAAAAGAATTAAATATGAGGCAAAGGAGATGGCTTGAGTTGATCAAGGATTATGATTGCACCATTAATTATCACCCAGGCAAAGCTAATGTTGTAGCCGACGCTCTAGTAGGAAGTCAGTGGGATCGACAGTTGCAACTATTACCACTCAGCATAGGTTGTTGATGGATTTAGAAAGAGCCGGTATTGAAGTCCTTTCTAGTGATACAAATGCTGTTATGGCCAGTTTAGTGGTTCAACCTGCTTTGATAGATAGAATCAAAGCTGCTCAGAAAGTGGACTCAGAGTTGGTGAAGCTATTGGAAGGGATTGGAAACGGGGACAAACCTGATTTTTGTGTTTCCAAGGATGGAGTTTTGAGGTTTAGGGGTAGAGTATGCGTACCTGCTGATGATGAACTAAAAAGGTTAATTCTTGAAGAGGCACACCGTTCTTTGTACACTGTTCACCCAGGGAGTACCAAGATGTATCGGGATTTGAGAGAGTCCTTTTGGTGGAATGGCATGAAAAGAGAAATTGCTAAATTTGTAGAGCAATGCCTGACTTGCCAACAAGTGAAGGCGGAACATCAGAGACCTGTAGGATTATTACAGCCACTTCAGATTCCAGAGTGGAAATGGGAACATATCTCCATGGATTTCGTGACAGGTCTACCAAGGACCGTAAGCGGGGAAGATGCTATAGGGGTGATCGTGGATCGCTTAAAGAAGACCACCCGTTTTGTGCCCATTAAAGTTTCTTATAAACTAGAGAAATTAGTGGAACTGTATGTACGGGAGATAGTGAGGTTGCATGGAGTACCGGTATCCATTGTGTCGGATAGAGATCCTCGTTTTACCTCTAAGTTCTGGCGAAGCTTACAAGAGGCAATGGGTACTCAGTTAAGTTTCAGTACTGCTTTTCACCCTCAGACAGATGGACAATCAGAAAGAACTATTCAGATTTTAGAAGACATGTTGAGGGCATGCTTGATGGATTTCAAGGGATCTTGGATGCAACATTTACCATTGGTTGAGTTTGCATATAATAATAGTTTCCAGGCTAGCATTGGGATGGCACCTTACGAGGTTTTGTATGGCAGGAGATGTAGGTCTCCATTGTATTGGGATGAAGTAGGTGAAAGAAAACTTCTTGGGCCAGAGATTATTCAGCAGACCACAGAAAAGATAGATACCATTCGGGCTAGAATGAAAGCTGCTCAAAGCCGACAGAAGAGTTATGCAGATAAACGCCGCCGTCAGTTAGAATTTGAGATTGGAGATAAGGTATTTTTGAAGATTTCACCAATGAAAGGAGTTATGAGATTCAGAAAGAAGGGTAAGTTGAGCCCTAAATACATTGGACCGTTTGAGATTCTTGATCGGATTGGACCGGTAGCGTACAGGGTGGCTCTACCACCAGCATTCTCAGGAGTGCATAATGTGTTCCATGTGTCCATGTTGAGGAAGTATATCCATGACCCCACTCACATCATAGATCATGAACCCTTGCAGATTCAAGAGGACATGGCCTATACCGAGGAACCAATGCGGATTCTGGACAGGAAAGAGCAAGTGTTGCGGAATCGAACTATTTCCTTGGTTAAAGTATTGTGGAATAATCATGCTACCAATGAAGCATCATGGGAATTCGAGGAAGAGATGCGAGTCAAGTATCCTCACTTGTTCGAAGAGAGTTCTTATAACTTGTAGCGAATTCCGAGGACGAAATTCTTGTAAGGGGAGGAGGATGTAAGGCCCAGTTTCTACATCTGTGAGCCCGGACCAGTTCGCGAGAGGCCCAGCTTTTTTTTTTCTTGTATGATTTGCGGAACGGCGTCGTTTGGGTAAGTTTTTGCTTTCTCTTCTGCTTCCTCCCGTTTCTTTCTCCCTCTTTCTCTCTTTCAGTTTCTGGTTTCCCTCGTCCAGACCTCTCTCTCTCTCCCACGTCTCTTTCTTTTCTTTTCGGTTTCATTTTTTTTTCTTGTTGCTGCGTTAGTCTGTGGGTTCCGATTCTCTGCCCAAGTTTGCGCAAGTTCGGTTTCTTTCTTGCGCAGCACTGGTTTCGGTTACCGTTTCCTGCATTCCTCTGTTTTCTCTCCATTGTGCATTTCGGTTTTCCTCTGCAACACACGGGCATCACATTCCTTTGGTAAGAGTTTCCTCTATTTTCGACTGGTAAGAGTTTCATCTTCATTCCTTTGGTTTTCGGATTCCCTTGCTGATGTGTGCAGTTTCTGCTTTTGGTATTTATTTTTTTGATGTTTCTCATCTATACAGTTTTTGGTTGCCGTGAGTTTGAGTTGCATTTTCGTCGGTTCTTGGGTCTCCGTGGCTTGTGATTCCTAATTATTGGACTTTCGGTTTTCAGTTTCTCGTGTAATCAGTGAAGCTAATTCCGGAGAATCTATTCTTTTCTTTCACTGGTAAGCCATGCTCGGTCTCGGTCTTACGCGCACGCGCACACACTCCACCTCAAGTCAATTTATTTCACTTCAATGAAATATTTTGGAAGTGTAGTTGTGAGTTCTCAAGCACTTTTTGTGAATAAACAAACACTTTGTTTTGGAATGGTCTTGGAATTGTGAATTATTTTGGGTTGGTCGAGCAGTAAATTGAGTAATGCTTGGGATTGTTTGGGGGCTGTTTTTGTGCTATATGGGTTTCTATTTGACCGTTTGAAGTGGAGATTAATAGTTGGAGCTGCATTGTGGTTGAGTTGTGATGATTGCTTGGAGTTAAGGGCCTTTGAGGTGGGGTTGATATTTTGGTTATTTGTGTTTGACGTGGATTTTGGTGGGTGTTTTGGTAATTGTTAAAATTAGAATATGGTATTTTTGGGTTGAAATGCGGGCTGTCCAAATTACTATTAGTAGTATTAGTGAGTTGTTTTTGCTATACTATGGGTTGAGATTATGAGTGTTAATTATTAGATGGACGTTATGTCAATTATCGTTTAATACTCAGCGTATCTATATTATTTTTATGAATAGGTGACGAGATTGATAGAGATCATTTTCAAGGCTTAGATAATACGCTGCAGGAGTCAGGTAAGCGGGTTTCCTATGCTGGTTTTTTATACAAGTTAATAAGACTGTGGTTGATTTTATGAAAACTTGCATAATTTGTGTTGTGTTGGGAACTTGTGAAAACAAAGATCAACCTCGGTCTCTTATCTGCATTATTCATGAAATCTGTGTGAAAAAGGAAAATATATTCTGACATGCATTGTGTAGACATGAGCTAAATTCTGTCATGTGATTTTTGAAATCTGGAAAAGAGCGATATTGAGAATATGAAAAGTTGTGCATTTATTTGTTCTGACTTTTGTGTTCAGCGTGTGCAAACTGTTCTGATTCTATTTTGGTACTCTGTATTATTTTGATATAACATGTGAAAACCTTTGGCATGGTGTACTGGTTTTCGTATCTGACTCTGTCTTTGCTTTGCTCTGCTCTGCTCTGTTATGCTCTGCTCTGTTTGGGTTGGTACCAACTTCTCTGTCTCTGAGTGCACCCACTTTGGAAACAAAGTGGTTTTATTGTGGTCTTTCCTGTGTGCACACTCGGGGCTCCGAGAAGAATAAAGGAAAGATTTCACCTCTGTCTCTGCCTGGTTTGGCCACCGGGGTTAGCACAACCCTACCACGGGGGTGAAACATGGTCTCTGCTCTGTTTGATGCTCTGTTTTGATCTGATGATGATACTCAGTTTATGTTATGCCAAAGTACCATGGGTTTTACTTGTTTTAAAACCATCGCTCTGTTATTTTGAAAATATGTTATGTTCTGCATGATAACTCTGGAAAATATTTTATTCTGCATACTCTACTTTATAAATGCTCATGTTTGCACGCTAGCATATGATTTCTGCTTACTGAGTTGTGATAACTCACCCCCTATCATGATAATATTTTTCAAATGATGTGGAGAGTTCAAATGAGGACCTGGATTAGATTTGGTGAACATGGTTAAGCTGAGGAGATGTAGTTGGAATAAGGACTCTTGATGTTCTTAGTTTTTAATGCCTTTGAGTTTTAATTATATGTTTGGGTTTAGTAGGACCTATGGTGTTTTCAGTTTGGTATGTTACTATTACCGGGAGGTTATGGACCCCTTTGATTTATTATTATTGCATTAAAGTTTGTGTGGAGTTTGTAATGAGATTATTGAGAAGATTTTAGATTGATTTCATTTATAAAGTTTTTGGAGAATTTTTCTTTGGATGTGTTGGGAGACATGTTTTTGAGTGACAAGTAGTAATTCTCCAAGCCACCCAGGTTTGGGGTGTTACAAAGCATGCACTAGTTATATATGTGCAAGCCTGCAGAAATTATAAAGTTGAAGCATGGCGTTGGACAACCATTTTGTATAAGCCTATATCTTCTTGGCAATTACTTAAAATTAAGTAATAAAAAAATATTCAATCCTGTACCATGTGCTTTAAAACCATATCCAGGCCAACATCAGGTGGTATTGGAGGTATGACAGGGTGACTTCACAGGGTCAAACTTTGAAAGAGCCCACCACCTATTAACAAGAACCAAAAAAGGCCACATAAAGGATCAGTGATATCTTCTTGCTCTTAAAACTCTTCCCATAGTCAAAAATAACAAATATAAGGACAGAATAAATCATAAGCAGAAGAGTAAACAGCACCACTGACTGGCTCTGTCATACATGCAATGGTAAATTTCAATGGTCATATGGCCAGTAGTTATCAATTCCCTAGGATATTTGGAGGACATAAATTTACCAGTGTCCTGAGCTAAAAATTAGAATATCATGGAAGGCTGGTGCACCCGCCCACGTGCCTTCTGGAACATCAACATCAAGTGTAAAACCCTCTCTAAATCCAAGAGATTCCAACACACCACCATTAGCATTAGCTGACCACCTGCACGAAACAGGACCAGAGCAAGCCTAAATTACCCAAAACTGTAGAATATAATGTGCACAAAATCAACTAAACGACTAAGAAAAAGAAACAAACTATTATGTTCAACACCTTATAATTCATGAATACCGAGGCAATCTCATGCATGTGAGGACCCCCCAAACGAAAAAGAAATTGAAGAACTGCACGGTCTATAGCTTCAACTTAGGCATGAGAAGAAGTTAATTGAACATCCAAATTGCAACCAACTAACCAAGCATCAGTTTCATCACCCTTCTTAACCACCAATGATAAAATCTAAGCTAACCTACTCATTGTTGCCAACCACATTCCTGAATAACTATTTTTTTATTAGCATCGGATGTCCAAGAATAAAATTTTGAATAATCCTGGGGTGCATAGGCCTTTGTCAAGGAGTTGAAAATTTCCCAAAGGAATCAAAATTCCTTTTTTAGACCATTCAATAACATGCCTTTTTCTAGAAGTTGTTTATACCTCCCTATATGGGTCTGGTAATCAGCGAGCTGAAATAAAACACAATCATTTGTGCCTTCACAATAATAAAAGCTTTTATTCATGTCATTGTGAAGTACTTCATGCAATTAGAGACCTTATCTATCATAGTGAGCCAAAAGATTTGTGCGGTGATATGCGATGGTAAGATTATGGTTCAGAAAAGAAAATCCACGATCAGCACCAGCTAGCCGCCACTTCTTCACTTCACTGGAAACACGTTTCAGAGTGCAAAATAGAGAAATGAACATGTTTCTATTCAAGGAATCCCCAACAAACCCTGCACTGTTAAACTTTCTTAGGTTATACAAGTAGCATGATGACTCAATTCTTCAGGGCAACACTACAGAAATTACTGCTTAACTAAAGAGGGAGAGAGTACCGATGTTGGTGTTCTTGTACTTCTCAAGAAAGTAAACGGGATCAAACAGCGGGAAATCACAGCGCCGCCCTTCCACCGCCACTTGGTGAGTTCCCAACAATTGCATTTGTTGTTGGAGATGCAATTCCAGCCCTTGAATATCTCCTTGCACGAGCCATCATACCTTGCCAGTCTCGGCTGGTGGTCGTAGATCCATGCCCCATCCGAGTAGTCGCAGGATCCACCAAGGGCTACATTGGGGTTAGGCACTAGGCTTTATTCAAGTTGGAAGCTTTGGTGGGAGAGTATATGTTATGAATCCAACTGAGACGTCGTCGTCCTGGAGATCTGCACTGTGCCGTTTAGTATTAGTGTTAGTGAAGTGTGCGTTTTGGTTAAAGTTGTGCGTTTTGGGACTTTTAGTCTGTCATTTTGTACTGTTGTTTTTATTAGTCATTTCACCGTTACTTCCTTTTTCTGTTATGGGATATGCTGTGAGAATTGTATGGGGTATTAGGGGAGAGTAGAGAGATGGAAGGGAATTATTCTAGAGTCTTGTCTAAGTTGAATCTGTAGTTGAATTTCATGTATGGATATTGGTCCTCCCTTGAATAAGGACCTCTATCAACTAATGGTGTGGCTCTAATGCCTTTTTTTCAAACAACTTGTGCTCATCCATTTACTCTCACACGCAGCCTGCATGTTCATCCATTTGTGATCTTGCATACAACCAACTAGCAAAAAAGAAGATAATTAGCAAGGTCTTACCAAGTGGTATCTAGAGTCGATGATCTTGCCATGAAGCTGAGTAATGCAAAACTTCAAGTATGTTTTCAAAATTACCACCGTGCACTCTATGATGAATTGTATAGAGATCCTGGAGAAATGGTCCTTACAGTGAAATGTTCAAAAGAAAAAAATTTAAAAATTTTAGTTGATTATTTCTTCAGTATTTACTATGTGAAGCTCAATATCAAATATGCTTATAGGAGAAGCATCTATCCGTTGGAACAACACCAAGTGAGACACAAAGGAGTTGTTTTAGAAGATGATGTTATGTTGATAGGGACATCAATATTTGACGATGGTTATATTGTTCTTGAAGCGAAGAAAACAACAACGGATTCAACTGAAGAAACTCAAAAGTCGGTAGTGCACAAAGCGACAGATGATACCTAATTGAAGGAGGAGAACGATCCATTTCCCTCGAGTGAGGAGATGAATGTGAACTATTCTGATTGTCATTTGTTGATGACGACGATGAGAACTTCGATGGCGACAGTGACAGATCCGTATCCTACTCCAGCTTCACAACTGCCGCAGGAGACTTCTTCCGAGGGTTCCTTGCGGATGGTGACATCGCTTTTGACCATGCCTCTGACTCTCCGGGGATCTTTGTATTTGATGATCCAACGCTAGCTACTCCCAGTCTCCGTATGATTAGATCCATGCGAAGAATGAAAATGGTTACGATTTTAAGTCAAAATGGGGTTGATGACGACGCTTTTGTCTCAGATGGGCCAGTGCTCCCACTGCCGACTGAGATGGAGCCAGAGGAAGGGTTTGCTCTTCATGAATGGTGGCATCAAAATGCCATTCAGCTTGAAGAGAATGAGAAGAGGGAGAAAGAAATAGCAAATCTCATTCCTTATGCACTCCCTAACATTTCGAAGAAGAGAGGTCAGAAAGACCAGCAACACCAAATTTATGTGTTATTTCAAATAGAATTTCGTGAGAGCCCCTTAAGAAGTTCAACACAAGTTCAAAGCCTCACAAAGGACATTTTAAGATTGAAAGTTGATAATCAACAGATTCCTCTTTTAAGAGCAGAGATTGATGGCATGCACCAGGAGCTTATGCATGCTACAATTGTGCTTGATTATGAGAAGAAAGCAACAACTGAGTTGATGGGACAGAGGCAGACTGTAACGCCATGTCCCCGAAGGTCCGAGGAGTTAACTCAAATTACATGATAATCAACTCCAACATTGCTAATACTCTTCCAAAAGCTCCAAATCCAACGTAAACACTTCAAATTTAATTAACCACACATACCCGTAATACAATAACCCCAAAAATTACCAACTTCTCTGCATGTCACTTAAACTCACATTTCAACAATATAATTATAAAAAATACCAATATTCATCAAAAACTTTCTATTCTTAATCCACTATTCTTAAGTCATCTCACCCAATTCTTTATAGTCCTGATCATCAGCTGAAACATCCAAAAATCATCTGAAAATATTGGAGATAAGAGAGGGTGAGTTATCAACAACTCAGTAAGCAGAGAACATATACTAGTATGCAAACATGAGCATTTACAGATTTCAAAATGCAGAACAAAACACTTTTTATTTTCAGAATGCAGAGTCAGAACATGTTAGCAAAAATATCAGAGCGAAAGTTCACAATATTCTTATTCAAAATTCCCTTGGCACAGCATAACTGAAACATCATATCAGAACATAATTCCATGTTTAATCCCCGTGGTAGGATTGTGCAAACCCCGGCGGCCAACCGAGTAGAAACAAAATGTGAATCTTCCCCTTATCATTCTCGGAGCCTCGAGTGTGCATATAGGAAAGACCACGTAAAAAAGCACTTTGTTTCCAAAGTGGGTGATATGAACTCCACCAACAATTGTGATGAAACCCGATAACAATGATGGCTTGGAACCCCAAGATCGTATTGACAAGATTTGTTGAGCCTTGACCAGTCACCCAACTAGATGAGAACCAAGACTACGAAGGATTGAAAACGCCACACCCAGAAATCAGAATCAAGGTGATAAGTTTGGAGCTTGAACGCCACAAGATTAACTTGATAAGTTCAAAGAGTTCTTTGAAGAACCAAGAGGAACACAAGACCTCACAAAGACAAATAAGCTTCTGAAATTTCAAATCTGATATTAAAACTCGAAATAACCCCTTTATATACTTGGAACAACCCTCCAAGAATAGGAAAAGTCATAACTACAGCTTTAAAAGCAACACAAATATTAACATAACAAGTCCCACGAAATTTAGGCCTCTTGGACTTCTAGAGGCAGCCAGAAATGACTAAATGACTAAATTCAATGTATTTCACGTACCCAGGCAAGACCAAGTTCATTCACCTATTTAATATTCTTGAAACTTAACAAATTCACGTCCTTTAATGGTCAGACCATTCATCATATTTCTATGTGCTAATTAGCCTCTTCAATTGCCTTGATGACATGGACTAAGTCTTGAATATTATTTGAGCCCATCTTGGTCTTTTTAGAATCAGCCCAATTCTCTTGGATTCGCCCATTTAGTGCTTCCTTGAAACGTTTGGCTCTAAGTCTTGTAATTGGGCCACTAGGAAGTGACAAAGGGTCTTGTGTAAATTCAACTCCATTCCCACTTGTATGATCAGCATGTCCAGCTCCTTGGTTTGCATCAGTGGGTGCACCAAAAAAAGAAAAGTTGGTACCAACCCAAACAGAAGCAACAGTTTTACACCCGTGGTAATGTCAGAATAGAAACAGAATGTCATGCCAAAGGTTTCAAAAATTACATCATATCACATCAGAGTACAGAACATTTACAGAATAGAACAACATCAGATCACAAAAATATAATTTATGCACAATTTTTCATATTCGCTATCTTTTGTATAGTTCAGAAACATAAGGCCAAAACTTTGCTCATGTCTACACCAGTCATAACAGAAAGTACTTTATTCTTAAACAGAATTTCATGAGTCATGCAAAACAAATAACTGAGGTCGTTTTCAAAATTTCCTTTCATAACAAAACATGCACATTTTCAAAATTGACCTCAGACCATTTTATTTTTATGCAAAATCTAGTATAGGAACCCCGCTTACCTGAACTTCTTAGCCTTTCAGAATTTTCTTAAAAAATGTCGAGTCGACTATAAATCGTCACCTATAAAAATAATCACGTAATTTTCGTAAGTTTTCAATCAATCACGGATTTCAATATTTAAGCCTAAGATTCTAAAATAACCTATTTTAATTCCTCAAAACTTGAAACCCTCATAATCCCAAAATATATTATCACTTCCTAAAATCACCAATATCCACCATAACCAACGTCAAACTCAAAACAGCAATATTTAAAACCGAAACAGCCAACAAATCTCATAGCATAAACCAATCACAAAAACAACTTCATCATCCAATCCAACTGACCCCCTTACTCCTCAGACTCAGTCCGGCACAACCAACTAATTCACAGTAAATGGGTTAGCACAAAATACACTTAAATCTCAAAAGTTCTTTGAGAAAATACTTACAATGCTATAATATAATTTTTGAAATATCACGGAGGTGCAAGAGGTGGCGACACAGCAACAGAACAGTGCAAAATGCACTGTTGCCGTGGGTCTCAAAAACCCACTTTTGAACAAGGGCAAACCAAAACCCAAGATTGATAGGGAAGGACTTAGAGATGTCGGTGAAGCCAATGGTGGTGGTGGTTAGCCATGGGTGGCGGCGTGGGAGGTGTTTGGATGCCAAAATGCTCAAAACAAAAATGTGGATGGTGGAGCTTCACCGGTGGTGGATTGGAGCTGGGGATTGGGTGGGTTAGCTTGCTAGGAGGTCAAGGAAGATGTGGTGAAGAAATGGTGGCCAGAGGTGGCGCGCGAGCTCAAAGGGTGCCGCGGCTTGATACCATGCGTGGGGGCTCACGGCGGTGAGGGAGGAGCTGAAAACCGGAGGGGGATGTGGCGCCCCTGACCCCCATGTACAGAAACTCGGGGATCGAGACGGTAGGATGATGACAACACGGTCATGCATCCCAACGATAGTGTCAAGTGTGTGTACATGCAACAGTGTACAAAAACAACGTAGCGGATAATTAAGTCAACTAAGTACCAGAATTTAAACACAATTTAAATATCAGTAAAAGTAGTTTAAAAGTTATACAGTCATCCCAAATAAAATATAATACAAGTCCCAAAATAAAATGAGTGATCCCAAATCACTCCTCCGGCAGAGCCGAATTTTCAGGTTCACCCTCAGCTTCATCTGCATCAAAATATACGTTACCAAAAAGGATACCGCAGGTAAGTATAAACCAAACAACCACGAGATTACAAATGCATTAATGCTACCATCAATAATGCATGCACATGATGAAATATGCATTATGCCCCAAAATGTCATTTTCCTCGAAAATGATTATTTTCCACACACGCCAAAATCCCATTTTGGCCTAAATATATCTATAAAACATTTTCCCAGAAAATGATTCACACAAAATCCATATCCAACACACGCTATTTTTCCAGAAAATAGTCCATTAATCCATTATTATCATATGCACCATGATCTCCCCTAGAGACCATATGCACGTCCTAACTTCGTACCGATGCCCAGCTCCGCGCCCAGCGCGTTCGTGGCCAAATATCCTCTGGCCCCCGCCAGCAGAGGGGCCACAGAGTCGGCACGAGACCATCTCGTCTGATCCCATTGTTGGCTAGCGACAATCCAGGGGACGTCACTCAGTATATTCCGCTCCCGAGTGACAAGAAGAGCTCCACCGAGATAATGTCCCATCTCAGTTTGGGGTCGTGATACACACGCACCCAAAATCCATTCTCACATGAAAACCCAGTTTTCATAAAATACACATGAACATGAATGCAATTACATGAAAACCTAGTTTCTTTTACAAACATGATCATGCGTGCAAATATGCCATGTACATGTAACATCTCAATAACCAACAACTCCCAACACACCAAACACACAAACAACTCCATCCTCCAATCCATCCGACCCCCGTACTCCTCGGACTCAGTCCGGCAAAACCAACCAGATCATAGTGTAATGAGTTAGTGCAAAAATACATTTAAATCTCAAAATTTATTTGGAAAAACACTTACAGTGCTAAATAATAATTTTCGGAGGATCCTGGAGGTGCAAGAAGTGGTGGCTCAGAAATGTAACATTACAAAATGCACTGTGGCTGTGGGTCTCAAAAACCCACTTTTGAGCGGGGACAAACTAAGACTCGAGATTGATAAGATAGAGTTTAGGGATGTCGGTGAAACTAGTGGTGGTGGTGGTTGGCCATGGGTGGCGGCGTGGGCAGCGATTGAAGACCAAAAAGTCCAAAACGGAAATGTTGATGAATGTGCTTCACTGATGACAGAGCGGAGGTGAGGATGGGTCCATTGGGTTGCTATGAGGTCGATGATAAAGTGGTGAAGAAATGGTGGCCGGAAGTGGCGCGACGGCAACGCTGGAGTGAAGAGAACGTTGTGGCTTGGTGTTGTGTTTCGGGACAAACGGCAGCGAGTTCGGGGCTGAGATTGGTGGGGGATGATGGTCAGCTAGTCGGGAAGCTTATGGGAGGGGCGGTGTCACGCACGGCTGTGCGTGGAGGTGGCTGGGTGGAGAAGGAGAAGCACATGGGGAGAGAGAGGGAGAGGGGTGTCGCGCGGGAAGCAGAGGGAGAAGAAAGAAAAGAAGAAAAATAAAAGAAAAGAATAAAGAAAAAGAGAGGAAAGAGAAAATGGAGGGAAAGAAATGAGGTCCAGTCCTCACATCTTGGGTCACAAAAATAATCCAAAGGAAACGATTTCAAAACAAGTAAAATAAAATAATTCGAACGTAGTGATTAAATGAAAATAAAATAATTAAAACCAACAATAAAATAATTTAGAATAAAGAGAAATTTAAATGCATAACAATAATTAAATATTATGAAAGTACATCAAAATAATTTACACAAAATTAAAATCATAACAATAAACCCACTAAAAATCCATCCAATTTTAAAACAAGAGAATAAACTTTAAATTAGTAAAAATAATCATTCATTAAAAATACACTAAAATACAGGGTGTTACAGGGGAGGTCGCCGGCAGGAGAGGAAGAGAAAGGGAGGGGCAGTGCCAACCACAGCAGCGCGCAGCGGTGGAGGCTGGAGGACGAAGCGCGGACGGGGAGGGAGGGTTGTGTGCGTGCGGGAGAGAGGAGAGAGAGAGGAGAAAATAAATGGGGGGAAAAGAAAAGAGGAAGAAAAGAAAAAGTGGATAAGAAAAAAGTGAGGGAAAGAAATGAGGTTCAATCCTCACGTCATGGGTCACAAAATGATCCAACGAAAATTATTTCAAAACAATAAATTTAAATAAAATAATTTAAACACAAAGACTACGTAAAATAAAATAATTAAATCCAACATCACAATAATTTTAAAATCCACAAACAAATAATTTAAATTAAAGAACAATTTAAATGCAAAACAATATTTAATATTAAGAAAGCACACCAAAATAGATTTCACAACTTAAAAATGATGAAATAAACCAACAAGAAACCCAATAAATTTTAAAACAAGAAAACCAATATTTAAATTAATTAAAATAATCCTTTAATTAAAATACACTAAAATACGGAGTATCACACAGACAATGGAAAAGAACTTGCAAATGGATTTTGGCTTGTCCGCATCGGAGAAGGGAAGGTGTACCGGGATATAAATGGGAGTATTTATTATGTTGCACCTAAAGTATTACATCAGAGATATGGGAAGGAAAGAGGCATTTGGAGTGGAGGATTTATCATATATATATTATTCAATGGCGTACCTCCATTTTGGGCGAAGACGGAGAAGGAGATTTTAGATACTACTATGCAAGGGGAAATCGACTTTGAAAGCAAGCCATGGCCAGCTATTTCAAGTAATGCCAAGGACTTGGTTTGCAAGATGCTAACACGGGACTCAAAGAAAAGGATTACTTCTACTCAGATTCTAGAACACATGTGGATTAAAGAAGATGGAGAAACACCAGACAAGCCAATTGACAGTGCAGTTCTTAAGTATGATATTGAAGCAGCATAGCACATATCCCAGTTCAATGAAGAAGCCTTGAAGCTGGTATTGGATGGACTTGTTAATTTTAGTGGAGATAACTCTAACACTAATGTCCTCTTCCTTACTTGGAATTGTAGGGGTAAGAAATTTGTTTCTCACTATATGTTTGACATATTGCCACTTAAAGTGGTTTTTGAGGCGTTTGATAGAGGAAAGGGAAAAGAAATTGTGGAGAATCGTTGGGGAAACAAAGATTTGGGTAAGCTATTTCACTTTGTTTATTTTGATTTTGATCTTAAAGGGTGATGGTGGAATACATGTTAAATTTGTTGGTTGGTGAAGATTTGTTCAAAGTTTTGATGGGGCCGATGTGAGTATGGTGGGAGCCTTTATTCAACTTAAATATGCACTTATCATCAGTGGAGAGTCTTCTTTTGAATTCGTGAAGATGAAGAAAGAGAGGATTCCAACAAGGTTTATAAGGAGATATGGAGAAAGCCTGTCAAACCTAAAAGGGAAATGTGAAATGTGATTGATAAAAGGGAAATAATGTTGTGTTAATTACTCTTATTACACTTGATTAAATAAGTTTGATTTGCAAAAAGAGTATTTAATAAACAATAAATGACAGTTGGGTTGTTGACATGAAAAGACTGATTACACAGTAAAAATAGACTTGGGCACAGTTTTACTTAGCTTAGACTTACACAGGCTTAATTCTCATGTGTGAAGGTTGAGGCCTATGCCTGCAATAAGGCTTACATGTTTCATAACATAGCAATGGAAGATTGAGGCACACGTCTGCTAACAGGAGAAGAAGGGAAGAACATTTCGGGAAGGAACATTCGAGAGACAAAAGAAAAGAGAGAAATAGAAGGTAAAAGGCAAAGGGGGCAATACGGTTACGCGAAGGAGACGTCCGTAGCAAAGGATAAAGGCAGCGGTTACGAAGAGAGAGAAGATGACCATGGAAGGCATGATAAATATGAAAGAGAGTTGGAATTGGAGAG
>NW_023361450.1:0-244 GCF_001411555.2 Juglans regia
TCTTCTTGTAACTCACTAAGTCTTTTCATTTTCTGATTGACATCACCAAGAATTTTCCTCTTTGCTCTTAGATTCCACTACTTCAGAGTTGAACTGCAGTTGAGCAACATTGCTTCAAAGAACTCGTGTAGAACGCCTTCTAAACTTACAAGCACCTTGTAACACCCCACTTTCTTACCCCATTAGGTTTAACTCTTAGGTTAGCCCTAGATTTTAGAATTATAGCTTGCTTACTTAGTAGAAT
>NW_023361451.1:0-219 GCF_001411555.2 Juglans regia
ATCAACGAAAGGTAAATTTACACTTGAAAGAACATCAGATTGCAATCAACTATCAAGTGTGTACCTGAAAAATCATCCAACATTAAAAAAGGATCCAAATTCTTCAATTCACTGCTGAGAATCAGATGCCCAACAAGAAAATTGATTTGATCACTTACATAATCTGAGAAAATAACCATGACAGAGTAGTGAAGTTATAAGAAATAACTTCGATCGCAG
>NW_023361452.1:0-216 GCF_001411555.2 Juglans regia
TGAGATTAAAACCCATAATTCAAGAGCCATGTATGAGGATACCCAACCCGGGGACCAAAGATCCTGAGAACTGGGTTCAATGGGAAAAACGAAATCTCCACATTGGATTAGCCATTCACTCTCTATATAATAATTTTTTTATTTAATTTATTTGTATCACATTTTCTAATTCTACCAATTTAATATTAATAATAATTATATTCTAATTAAATTAAT
>NW_023361453.1:0-250 GCF_001411555.2 Juglans regia
TTCCTCGGACATTTGATGTTTCCTCCTGCCGGTTGGGATTTGGCTCTAAATGCTCTTTAGGGGGGGCATGCAAGCCCCAACATGGTCAGCCAGGAGGGCTGACCATGCCGCCCCCCACACATGGGCATGCCCCTGGCGCCCATGGAAAGGGCGTGTGCCACGCCCCCCATGCCCCCGGCGGGGGGGTATCGTCTCCACCGCCGCCGGCGGTGGTTGTGGCGGCGGCCGCCGCCGGCCGACCATGTCCCGA
>NW_023361454.1:0-208 GCF_001411555.2 Juglans regia
GAAAAAACAAAAACGAGGGGTGCAACACGAGGACTTCCCAGGAGGTCACCCATCCTAGTACTTCTCTCGCCCAAGCGCGCTTAACTGCGGAGTTCTGATGGGATCCGGTGCATTAGTGCTGGTATGATCGCACCCATCAAACTAATTACTTAAAATTCATATAATCCTTGAGCGACATACTAGCGTCCTTCCGATCCCAATCCAAACG
>NW_023361455.1:0-211 GCF_001411555.2 Juglans regia
GCTCGACACCACACAATGCTTCCACACGCTCAGCTAGCCTTGTGCTTGGTTGGGGTGTGGTTCAATTTGTTTGATGTTGTGGTCTGGCGGACGTAACGGCGTGTAAGTGGTGACAAGGTTGTATGTCTTGACAGGCTCCGTGCTTGTGCATCGAACTGTTAGGCGTGCTCCTCCTCATTTTTGCTCCTCGTGTGAATAGCATGTTGGGCTA
>NW_023361456.1:0-263 GCF_001411555.2 Juglans regia
GGAAATTACTCAGACCACTAGCATTAATAAAACAACGATCTAATTCCCCCCAACTACGCGAAAGACCTCTCTGACCATTACACCAAGAAACCCTCCTCCCCAAAGACCTCATTTCAATCAAGCCACAATGATCAATCCAAGAATTAAAATCTTCCATTGCTGCTCTCGGACGAGGTCTACCACCCCGACGTTCTGAGTCATCTCTAATTATATTAAAGTCTCCCATAATAATACAAGGTTCAGAACCAACTACCTGGTCATTC
>NW_023361457.1:0-236 GCF_001411555.2 Juglans regia
TAAAAATAACTATAATATATAGTGTGTGAAACGATGATGAGCAAAACTTGAATAGAAAAAGATAGATTCAGCTGTATCTAATATTGCGATCATGATGATTGGGTAAAAAAAAAAAAAATTGTAAATAGAAAACTCTAATTAATACGATTTATTAGGATGCATCAGATCACAAAACTCTTTCAAAATCCAAGTCTACATCAAATTAGAAATGTGGCTTGTTGCTTAAGAAAATGTTT
>NW_023361458.1:0-21668 GCF_001411555.2 Juglans regia
ATTTCCATTCTGGGATTGGGAGTGGTTGTAAATCTCCAGCGGGCCTCTGATGCTCTGCCTTGACCGTCCTACATATTGAGCATCTATTAACATAATCTGCTACGTCCCTTTTTAATCCTTCCCACCAGAAGTGTTGCTTCAAATCTTGATACATTTTGGTACTCCCTGGGTGGGCTGTGTATGGAGCCTGATGTACTTCCCTCAATATCTTATCCCTGATCTCTTGATCAGCAGTGATAACTTTCCGGTCTTTGTAGTATAGCAACCCATCATTTTTTAGGGTGAAACCTTCTTTCCTTCATTCTTCTCTATCTTCTGTTGAATTTCTACCCATTTCGGATCCTCCATCTGACGCTTCTTCACTTCTTCCCATTATGTTGGTACAATTTCTTGTACTGCGGTTTGGGATACTTCAGCAGGAAGATCCTTGATCAACAACCTTCTCATACTATGCAGAAGGGACTCTACTTCCGAGGCAAGACCTGCGGAATTATCCCTTCGCATCTTTCGACTTAGCGCATCTGCCACAATATTAGCCTTGCTTGGGTGATACTTAATCTCACACTGGTAGTCACTAATAGTTTCTAACCATCTTCTCTGCCTCATATTCAAATTTTGCTAGACTAAACAAGTACTTGAGGCTTTGGTGATTGGTGTAGATTTCACACTTTGCTCCATATAAATAATGCCTCCATATCTTTAAGGCGAAAACTACAGCGGCTAACTCCAGGTCATGGGTGGGGAGTTCTGCTCATGGTGATATGAACCCGTGGGAATGAATTTCCTTGAACCCACAATCAATTTGAAAACTCTCCAAGAAAGCCAAAACCAAGTCAATGGATGGAGAACCCAGATCCGATGAGAACTCATTTCAAGAACTTAGATTATATTAAAATCTAGACCCGTTGAAGAACCCGTCTCAAGAACCCAGATTACAAAGGAGGAACGCCACAAAGGTTGTGATTTACCTTTGATAATAAGTTCAAAAGTTCAATTAAGAACAAGATGAGTAAAACTCAACTCACAATGAATAAATTCATTAAATTTCATAAAATTCATAAATTGATTAGAATGAGGCTACATAGAGTATTTAGAACAAAACCTAATGAAACCCTAGCCAAAATAAACCCCATCTTCCAAAAGTACCCCTGAGTGAACAGTGCCACGGCTACTGTACGGCGCTACAGTACTCGGCTACAGTAACCCTAATCCTACTTCAATAAAATATTAACTTTCCCAACATGCCCTTGCATAGGCCCCCTTAAGTGCTTCCCATAATAAACTCAATTATTCTAAACTAATAAAATAAGTCATTTACAAGAATTAAATAAGTTGAAAGTCTTCAAGTGCCCAAGACCTTCATCATAACTTATCAAATGAATCAAAGCTGAATCTTCATCATTTAAGCCCTTTAACTTGTATTTGGGCCATCTGGAACTTGCAACGTATCTTTAAGACTAGGTCCACCTTGGTTCCCATCATTCCCCCTCTCCTCAAAAGGATTCGACCTCGAATCTCCACCTGGATCAAAGGGAAAACTGTTAGTAACATTATCATTGATTTCATATGCATTGTCATTAATTTGTTCAAGAATTTTGATGCAAACCAAGGAGTTGTACATGCTAATCATACAAGTGGGCATGGAGCTGAATTTGTACAAGACCCTTTGTCATTTCCTAGTGGCCCAATTACAAGACTTAGAGCCAAACGTTTCAAGGAAGCACTAAATGGGCTAATCCAAGAGAATTGGGCTGATTCTAAAAAGACCAAGATGGTCTCAAATAATATTCAAGACTTAATCCATGTCATCAAGGCAATTGAAGAGGCTAATTAGCACATAGAAATATGATGAATGGTCTGACCATTAAAGGACGTGAATTTGTTAAGTTTCAAGAATATTAAATAGGTGAATGAACTTGGTCTTGCCTGGGTACGTGAAATACATTGAATTTAGTCATTTAGTCATTTCTGGCTGCCTCTAGAAGTCCAAGAGGCCTAAATTTCGTGGGACTTGTTATGTTAATATTTGTGTTGCTTTTAAAACTGTAGTTATGACTTTTCCTATTCTTGGAGGGTTGTTCCAAGTATATAAAGGGGTTATTTCGAGTTTTAATAGCAGATTGGAAATTTCAGAAACTTATTTGTTTTTGTGAGGTCTTGTGTTCCTCTTGGTTCTTCAAAGAACTCCTTGAACTTATCAAGTTAATCTTGTGGCGTTCAAACTCCAAACTTATCACCTTGATTCTGATTTCTGGGTGTGGCGTTTTCAATCCTTCGTAGTCTTGGTTCTCATCTAGTTGGGTGACTGGTCAAGGCTCAACAAATCTTGTCAATACGATCTTGGGGTTCCAAGCCATCATTGTTATCGGGTTTCATCACAATTATTGGTGAAGTTCATATCATTTCGGGTTTCAATGATGGCTCTCCAAGCCTTGTTGGCTTGATGGACATATTGTTTAGTCCTCCTTTCAATGTTCAGCCGTGCCTTTTCATGAATCATCTTTACAAATTCTGCCTTCTTTTTGCCATCTAAGTTCACACGTTCTCTCAAAGGTAAAGAAGTTAAATCCAAAGGTGACAAAGGGTTAAAGCCATAAACAATTTCAAATGGTGAAAACTTAGTTGCAGAATGTATACTTCTATTGTAAGCAAATTCAACATGTGGCAAACAATCTTCCCATGCTTTCAAGTTCTTTTTAATGATAGCACGCAACAAAGACGACAAAGTTCTATTTACTACTTCAGTTTGGCCATCCGTTTGTGGATGACAAGTAGTAGAAAACAACAACTTAGTTCCCAGCTTTCCGCACAAAGTCTTCCAAAAGTAACTCAAAAACTTTGCATCCCTATCAGAAACAATGGTCTTAGGCATACCATGTAACCTAACAATTTCTTTGAAGAACAAATCAGCTATATGTGATGCATCATCAGTTTTATGGCATGCAATGAAGTGTGCCATCTTGGAAAATCTATCTACCACCACAAAAACTGAATCTCTCCCCCTCTTAGTCCTAGGTAAACCTAAAAGAAAATCCATAGAAATATCAGTCCAAGGTTCACTAGGTATTGGCAATGGGGTGTACAAACCATGGGGTTTCAACTTAGACTTAGCCTGTTTACACGTGATACACTTCTCACAAATTCTTTCCACATCACGTTTCATATGAGGCCAAAAAAAATGTTCATGCAAAATTCCTAAAGTCTTAGCTATACCAAAATGACCCATCAAACCACCACCATGAGCTTCTCTCACAAGCAATTCGCGCAAAGAACATATTGGCAAACACAGTTTATTTTCCCGAAACAAAAATCCATCATACCTATAAAACTTACCAAACGCCATTTTTTCACATGCATTGAACACATCACCAAAATCAGAATCTTGAGCATACAATTCCTTAATGTATTCAAAGCCAAGCATTTTTGTATCTAAAATGGAAAGTAAGGCATTCCTTCGGGACAATGCATCAGCCACCACATTTTCCTTACCTTGCTTATATCTGATCACATACGGAAATGTTTCAATGAATTCCACCCACTTGGCATGGCGTTTGTTCAGCCTTTGCTGTCCTTTCAAATGCTTCAAAGACTCATGATCTGTGTGAATCACAAACTCCTTTGGCCATAGATAGTGTTGCCAATTTTCCAAAGCCCTCACCAAGGCATACATCTCCTTATCATAAGTAGGGTAATTTTGGGCTGCCCCACTCAACTTTTCACTGAAATAAGCAATTGGACGGCCTTCTTGCATCAAAACAGCTCCAATTCCTATGCCTGAAGCATCACACTCAATTTCAAAAGTTTTAGCAAAGTTAGGTAAAACAAGTAAAGGTGCATTAGTTAATTTTTCTTTGATCAGACTAAATGCCTTTTCTTGTTCTTTTCCCCACTTAAACGGCACATTTTTCTTGATGACTTCAGTAAGAGGGGCGGCTAAGCTACTAAAATCACACACAAACCGTCTATAGAAGCTAGCTAAGCCGTGGAAACTCCTCACTTCGCTGACTGTTGTAGGCGTTGACCACTCTTGGATTGCCTTCACCTTTTCCTCATCCACCTCAATTCCTCTCTTACTAACAACAAAACCAAGAAACACAAGCTTATCCGTGCAAAAGGTGCACTTTTTGAGGTTAGCAAACAACCTTTCTTTCCTTAGAATTTCCAAAACAGATTTCAAATGCATTACATGTTCTTCCAAATTTTTGCTATAGATCAGGATATCATCAAAATACACAACTACAAATCTGCCAATAAATGCTTGCAAAACATGGTTCATCAAACGCATAAATGTGCTCGGAGCATTAGTTAAACCGAAAGGCATCACTAACCACTCATACAAACCATATTTAGTCTTAAAAGCAGTTTTCCATTCATCACCTTCTTTCATCCTAATCTGATGATATCCACTCTTAATATCAATTTTTGTAAAGACACAAGAACCATACAATTCATCCAACATATCATCTAGTCTAGGAATGGGATGACGATACTTTACCGTTATGTTGTTGATGGCTCGGCAGTCAACACACATCCTCCATGTTCCATCCTTCTTGGGAACTAACAGCACCGGAACCGCAGAAGGACTCATACTTTCACGCACAAACCCCTTCTCCAATAATTCACTTACTTGCCTCTGAAGTTCCTTGGTCTCCTCGGGATTACTCCTATAAGCAGGTCGGTTTGGAATTGATGCACCAGGTATGAAATCAATTTGATGTTCAATCCCTCGGATTGGAGGTAAACCATATGGTACCTCTTCAGGAAGGACATCTTCAAACTCCTGCAAAAGAGAAACAATATTGCTCGGCAAAGCACCAACGAGATCATTAGTACATAAAAGAGCCTCCTTGTACATGAGTACAATAAGGGGCTGGTGTGAAAATAATGCTCTCTTGATCTCACTTTTTTTTGCAATGTAATTGAATTTTTCCTCTCTTGCTCTCACTATAGCCGAAATCCTCTCTCTTTCTTTTTCACTCTGATCAATGTTTTTCTCTCCTTTTTTTTTTAAGTCTTTTTTTTCAGTTTCGGCCTTCCTTTCCTTTTCCTTTTTTTTTTCATTCGAACTTTGTAACTTTAATTGGTCCTCCCTGACCTGTTTTGGAGTTAATGGCACAAGAGTAATAGGTTGCCTATTAAGAGTGAAGGAATACTTATTTGTGAATCCATCATGCGTAACCCTCAGATCATACTGCCATGGTCTTCCCAACAGTAAATGGCATGCGTGCATAGGAACCACATCACAAAGCACCTCATCCTCATATTTGCCAATGGATAATGCCACCAACACTTGTCTTGTCACCTTGATTTCTCCACATTCATTCAACCACTGAAGCCGGTAAGGTTGAGGATGTTTCAAGGTAGTTAAAGTCAATTTCTCCACCAAATAAGTGCTGGCTACATTTGTGCAACTCCCACCATCGATAATGACACTGCAAACTTTGTTATTTACAAAGCACCGAGTATGAAACAAGTTCTCCCTTTGGTTACTTTCTTCCTCCTTAACCTGCACATTGAGAACTCGCCTTGCAACCAATAAATCTCCAACCACAGCATTTTGCTCATCGTCAGCATCCTCCATAGATGGCATATCATCATTATCTACTTCTTCCTCATTTTCTGACTCAAGCTCTCCTTGGGCATTTATCACCATCACCCTCTTGTTTACACACTGGCTGGCTATATGTCCGCGCCCCTGACATTTAAAACATTTAATATCACGTGTCTTAGAACTTGAAGTCTCGATTGTACCTGAAGTAGTGGCGGTCTTTAAGTTGGCATTCTTAGAGGATTCAAATTTTGGCTTATTTTGTTGCTGCTCGTCCCTTTTTGGAGTTGTCTTCCATGAGCTGGTTGTAGCCATAGGCAGTCCCCTCCTAGCCAATCCCTTTCGTTTGAATTGTTCCTCCACCTTTATGGCTTGATGCACCATATCTGTCAACTCAACATAGTGCTGCATCTCGACTATATCCGCAATCTCACGATTTAAACCGTGCAAAAACCTAGCCATGGTGGCTTCCCGGTCCTCTTCTACATTTGCCCGGATCATAGCTACCTCCATCTCCTTGTAATACTCATCCACACTTTTAGATCCTTGAATTAACCTCTGTAATTTTTGATACAATCCCCTATAATAGTGGCTGGGTACAAAACGCTTCCTCATAAGCATTTTCATTTCCTCCCAAGTGTCCACAGGTGGCTCTCTATTCCTCCTCCTATTAATCAGTAATTGATCCCACCACACAATGGCATAATCGGTAAATTCAATTGCAGCCAACTTAACCTTCTTTATCTCTGAGTAGTTGTGACAATCAAAAACCATCTCCATTTTAGTTTCCCACTCCAAATAAACTTTAGGATCATTTTTACCTTGAAAAGATGGGATTTTAATCTTTATATTTCCTAAATCGTTATCCCTCCTAGGCCTACCCATCCTAGCTTCTCTATTTCTATACCCACGCTCAATCCTGCCTCGGTTCAAATATTGCTCATCAAACTCCTCCGACTCCGCCTCTCCATCAACATTCCGCCACGGACCACGCCCACCATGCTGCCTATTGTGGATGTCATGTTGCTGGCCCCTAGGAGTTTCCGCTTCTACCCTGTCCAACCTTTCGTGAATAGGTTCTAATTCAGCCCTCAACATACGCCTCATCTCCCCTAACATCGCTTGCATTTGGAGGTTTGGAACTGGAGGTTGTCGAAATTCTTCGGTTGTGTCTTCTTCTTGATTATTAGACATGTTTTAAAATCTGCAAACAAAGTTAGAATCCTCACAAGCACTCCCTCACGTGTTTCACTCAAGAATTGATACACTTGCACTCGTGTTTTCACTCTAAACGGCTTTTACCCTCATATGGTCTCGCACACTCTTGCCTTTTTCCCCTCTTCTGTGTCTTCTTTAGTTCTTAATCGAACTTCAAGAAACTCATTCAAAATAATCCAGCAGCAATTCAGAAAATAAACAACCAAAACTCATCAAAAGTTCAAGTACTTGAATAAGGTGAGATACAAGATTGAAAGGAAGAAGTTTTCTTACTGGAATCGTGTACCCTTTTTTTTTTTTTTTTAAACACAGCAGGAACAGGAAATAGAACGAAAATAAAAGATAGACAAACTTATCTTAGAACCTGGCTCTGATACCAAAATGATATGAACTTCACCAACAATTGTGATGAAACCCGATAACAATGATGGCTTGGAACCCCAAGATCGTATTGACAAGATTTGTTGAGCCTTGACCAGTCACCCAACTAGATGAGAACCAAGACTACGAAGGATTGAAAACGCCACACCCAGAAATCAGAATCAAGGTGATAAGTTTGGAGCTTGAACGCCACAAGATTAACTTGATAAGTTCAAGAGTTCTTTGAAGAACCAAGAGGAACACAAGACCTCACAAAACAAATAAGTTTCTGAAATTTCCAATCTGATATTAAAACTCGAAATAACCCCTTTATATACTTGGAACAACCCTCCAAGAATAGGAAAAGTCATAACTACAGCTTTAAAAGCAACACAAATATTAACATAACAAGTCCCACGAAATTTAGGCCTCTTGGACTTCTAGAGGCAGCCAGAAATGACTAAATGACTAAATTCAATGTATTTCACGTACCCAGGCAAGACCAAGTTCATTCACCTATTTAATATTCTTGAAACTTAACAAATTCACGTCCTTTAATGGTCAGACCATTCATCATATTTCTATGTGCTAATTAGCCTCTTCAATTGCCTTGATGACATGGATTAAGTCTTGAATATTATTTGAGCCCATCTTGGTCTTTTTAGAATCAGCCCAATTCTCTTGGATTAGCCCATTTAGTGCTTCCTTGAAACGTTTGGCTCTAAGTCTTGTAATTGGGCCACTAGGAAATGACAAAGGGTCTTGTACAAATTCAGCTCCATGCCCACTTGTATGATTAGCATGTACAACTCCTTGGTTTGCATCAAAATTCTTGAACAAATTAATGACAATGCATATGAAATCAATGATAATGTTACTAACAGTTTTCCCTTTGATCCAGGTGGAGATTCGAGGTCGAATCCTTTTGAGGAGAGGGGGAATGATGGGAACCAAGGTGGACCTAGTCTTAAAGATACGTTGCAAGTTCCAGATGGCCCAAATACAAGTTAAAGGGCTTAAATGATGAAGATTCAGCTTTGATTCATTTGATAAGTTATGATGAAGGTCTTGGGCACTTGAAGACTTTCAACTTATTTAATTCTTGTAAATGACTTATTTTATTAGTTTAGAATAATTGAGTTTATTATGGGAAGCACTTAAGGGGGCCTATGCAAGGGCATGTTGGGAAAGTTAATATTTTATTGAAGTAGGATTAGGGTTACTGTAGCCGAGTACTGTAGCGCCGTACAGTAGCCGTGGCACTGTTCACTCAGGGGTACTTTTGGAAGATGGGGTTTATTTTGGCTAGGGTTTCATTAGGTTTTGTTCTAAATACTCTATGTAGCCTCATTCTAATCAATTTATGAATTTTATGAAATTTAATGAATTTATTCATTGTGAGTTGAGTTTTACTCATCTTGTTCTTAATTGAACTTTTGAACTTATTATCAAAGGTAAATCACAACCTTTGTGGCGTTCCTCCTTTGTAATCTGGGTTCTTGAGACGGGTTCTTCAACGGGTCTAGATTTTAATATAATCTAAGTTCTTGAAATGAGTTCTCATCGGATCTGGGTTCTCCATCCATTGACTTGGTTTTGGCTTTCTTGGAGAGTTTTCAAATTGATTGTGGGTTCAAGGAAATTCATTCCCACGGGTTCATATCACCATGAGCAGAACTCCCCACCCATGACCTGGAGTTAGCCGCTGTAGTTTTCGCCTTAAAGATATGGAGGCATTATTTATATGGAGCAAAGTGTGAAATCTACACCAATCACCAAAGCCTCAAGTACTTGTTTAGTCTAGCAAAATTTGAATATGAGGCAGAGAAGATGGTTAGAAACTATTAGTGACTACCAGTGTGAGATTAAGTATCACCCAAGCAAGGCTAATATTGTGGCAGATGCGCTAAGTCGAAAGATGCGAAGGGATAATTCCGCAGGTCTTGCCTCGGAAGTAGAGTCCCTTCTGCATAGTATGAGAAGGTTGTTGATCAAGGATCTTCCTGCTGAAGTATCCCAAACCGCAGTACAAGAAATTGTACCAACATAATGGGAAGAAGTGAAGAAGCGTCAGATGGAGGATCCGAAATGGGTAGAAATTCAACAGAAGATAGAGAAGAATGAAGGAAAGAAGGTTTCACCCTAAAAAATGATGGGTTGCTATACTACAAAGACCGGAAAGTTATCACTGCTGATCAAGAGATCAGGGATAAGATATTGAGGGAAGTACATCAGGCTCCATACACAGCCCACCCAGGGAGTACCAAAATGTATCAAGATTTGAAGCAACACTTCTGGTGGGAAGGATTAAAAAGGGACGTAGCAGATTATGTTAATAGATGCTCAATATGTAGGACGGTCAAGGCAGAGCATCAGAGGCCCGCTGGAGATTTACAACCACTCCCAATCCCAGAATGGAAATGGGAGGATATATCCATGGATTTTGTAATTGGATTACCAAGGATGTAATACCCCGTATTTTAGCGTATTTATTTATTTAATGTGGAAGATTATTTTTTTTAATAATTTAAATATTATTTTTCTTGTTTTAAAATTTATCGGATTTTCTCGTTGGATTTATTTTATAATTCTTAGGTTGTGAAATTTACTTTGATGTGCTTTGGTGATATTAATTAGTGTTTGCTTTTAAATTTGCTTTTTGCTTTAATGAATAATTTTATTGTTGGACTTTAATTATTATTGTTTTATTTATTTATTTTATTTTCCCACGCACAGCATGATGGGAACCATGATGGGCCTAGTCTTAAAGATCACGGAGACAATGCAAGGATTGATGCAATCCACTTGGGACGAGTTTAGCAAGAGCCCAACATTCAAGATGAGGCTTGAAGGATGAAGATCCAATTTTGATTCATTTGATCAGCTATGGAAGATGGCAACAACAAGACTTAAAGGCTTTGGGTTCTTGAAGGGTTACAACTTATTTAATTCATTTAAAAAACTTATTTTATTAGTTTAGAATAATTGAGTTTATTATGGGAAGCACTTAAGGGGGCCTATGCAAGGGTATGTTGGGAAAGTTATTATTTTATTGAACTAGGGTTAGGGTTACTGTAGCCGAGTTACTGTAGCACCGTACTGTAGCCGCGGCACTGTTCACTCAAGGGTATTTTTGGAAGATGGGGTTTTATTTTATCTAGGGTTTTAATTAGGTTTTGCTTTAAATACTCTATGTAGCCTCATTCTAATCAGTTTATGAAATTTATGAAATTTGATGAATTTATTCATTGTGAATTGAGTTTTACTCCTCTTGTTCTTAATTGAACTTTTGAACTTATCAAAGGTAAATCACAACCTTTGTGGCGTTCCTCCTTTGTAATCTGGGTTCTTGAGACGGGTTCTTCAACGGGTCTAGATTTTAATATAATCTAGGTTCTTGAAACGAGTTCTCATCGGGTCTACATTCTCCATCCTTGACTTGATTTTGGCTTTCTTGGGGAGTTTTCAAATTGATTGTGGGTTCAAGGGATTCCTTTCCCGCGAGTTCATATCATTTGGTATTCAGAGCAAGGTTTCCAATCAGGTTTGATTCTATCTTTTAATTATAGCATCCTTAAATTTAATTCTAGGGTTTCATTGTTCTAGGGTTGCCCAAAAAAAAAAAAAAATTGAAACAAAAAGTAGGTTGCCGAAATTCATAGGGTTTTGGGTTTGGCTGAAATTTGCATCACCTAGGGTTTCAAAATTCTAGGGTTTCCTGCATCTCTAAGTTTGTCAATTGCTTGGAGTGTCGTTCTATTGATTCTCTTCTACTTCATTGTCCATGCTTGTGTGTTTGAATTCAATTGGTTGGTTTTCACAAATGACTATTGCTGTTTGTGGATGAATTAGAGAAAAGAAAAGAAAGGAAAAGAAAAGAAAGGAAAGGAAAAGAAAAGAAAAGAATAGAAAAGAAAGGAAAGGAAAAGAAAAGAAAAGAAAATTCGAAAAAAAAAAAAAGAAAAAAAAAAAGAAGAGGATGAAGAAAAGAGAAGGTAGCATATTCAAAGTTGCTACATAGTTACAACAAAGAGAAAGAAAGAAATTTGTTGATTAAACCTTATGATCAAAGGGGCTGCTGCATACATCACTCAAGTTGGTATCCTGTCTTATTGTTACTCTTTCATGCGTATAACTTCGTTGATTCTCGTGTCATTTTTATTCCTTCATGTTTCTCTTGTTCTTGTTTCCTGGATCTAATTACTAGTTGGGATAATACAAGGTTGTATTGTCTTGATTTAGTTCAACTAGTTCTTAAAGAACTTGAGTGGGAAAACTCTTGAGGTAAAAGGCAAGAGAGTGTGAGATTATTATCGAGTAAAAAGCCAATTCAGAGTTACACACGAGTGGAGTGTCATTATTTGAGTGTAAACACATAAGAGAGTGTGTGAGGTTTTCCACTAACATTCTTTTTGTGCAGCACATTATGATGTCTCATTGGAGTGACTACCAAAGGAGATGGTAGATAACACATCCTTTGTGTTGCAAGTCATGCAACAACAGTTTGAGAAGTTGAACTTAGTGTTGGGTGAAGTGAGGGATAGGATGGATCATCAAGATGTGGTAATTAGAAATCTTCATAGCAGGAGAGATAGGAGGCGTCCCGAGTTTAGTGTTGAAAATGGGTATGAGAATGAAGAGTATGGTGATTCTCTTGTTACCAGGCATGCACTCAATACAAAAATTAAGATGGATGATATAGAGCAGAAGAGTGAGAATATTTTTCATACTAGATGCCACATCAACAACAAGGTATATGGTATGATCATTGATTTGAGGAGTTGTATTAATTTGACTAGCACTACTTTAGTTGAGAAATTGAATTTACGTACCGTGAAACACCCTAGACCATACATGTTGCACTGGTTGAGTGATTGTGGGGATGTTAGGGTAAATAAACAAGTGCTAGTTTCTTTTTCAATTGTGAAATACCAGGATATGGTGCTTTGTGATGTAGTGCCTATGTATGCTAGTCATATTTTGTTGGGGAAGCCATGGCAGTATGATAGGAAGGTGATCCATGATGGGTTAAGGAACATGTACAATTTTGAAAAAGATGGAAAAACAATCAAACTTGCTCCTTTAGCTCCAACACAGGTCCATTGGGATCAATTGAAGTTGAAAAGTGAGGTTGCTCAAAACATAAAGAGTGAAAATGAGAGTGATCAAAAAAGAAAAAGTGAAAAGGAGATTGAGCAAACAAGCAAGAGTGAAAGTGAGATTGGGCTGAAAAGCAAGAGTGAAGATGAGATTGAGAAGAAAAGAAATAGTGAGACTGAAATGAAGAAAGAGAGAAAAATGAGAGAGAAAAAAGAAGAGGGTGAGACTAAGACCTCAAGCAAAAGAGAGAATGAGTTGAAAAATAATTGTGAGGTCAAGAGTACAAAAAAAGATGAAGAAAAAGAGAGTGACAGAAAAAAAAAGAGTGAAAAGAAAAAAGAGTGTGAAAGGGAAAAACAGAGTGAAAAAGAAAAAGAGAGTGGAAAGAAAAGAGAGTGTGAAGAATGTGAGAGAAAAATAAAGAGAAAAGTGAGTTTTTTTGCTAAGGCGAGTCTTAATCCTAACGAACTTGACGTATGTTTGCCTAGTATTGTTGTCTCTTTATTGCAGGGATATGAGGTCGTGTTTCCTAGTGGTGTATTTAGTGGATTGCCACCTAATAGGGAGATAGAGCACTACATTGATTTTGTGCCAAGTGCGACAATTCTTAACCGACCTTTCTTGGAAAAACATGAGTCATTGACACATTTAAAGGGACAAGGTAAGTTGTTGACTAGAATGCATGCTAAGCGGGAGGATTGTGTTCAGACTTTTCCTCACGTATTCAAATACACACAAGGTATGAAAAATTTTGTTGTTGATACTTTAGCAAGAAGGTATGTCCTTGTCTTCATTTTAGATGCAAAATTGTTGAGATTTGAATATGATAAGAGATTGCATGCTAATGATGATGACTTTGCTAGTGTGTATGGGACATGTGAGAAATCATCTTTTGGTAAGTTCTATAAACTAGATTGGTACTTGTTTAGAAATATTAGATTTTGTGTACCTACTAGTTTTATGCATAAGTTGTTTGTGTGTGATAGACATGCTGGTTTGTTGGGTAATCTTGGTGTAAGGAAGACTTTTGTTGTGTTGCATGAACATTTGTGGGAATATCATTTGCGTTTCAATGACGTGTTGCATGAACATTTGTGGGAATATCATTTGCCTTTCAATGGCGTGTTGCATGAACGTTTGTGGAAGTATCAATTGTCATTCATCGATGTGTTACATGAATGTTTGTGGGAGTATCATTTGCCTTTCATTGACGTGTTACATGAACGTTTGTGGAAGCATCTTTTATCATTCATTGACTTGTTGCATGAACGTTTACAGGAGTATCATTTGCGTTTCAATGAGTTTGCATATATGGACTCTGTTTTGGGGCTGCCTAGGAAAGAAAGAAGTAGAGATTCTATTTATATGGTTGTGGATAGATTTATAGAGTTTGCATATAATAGGACCATACTACCACTTTATATTTTCCTTTCGCAATTGTTTATAGCCCTAATCCATTTACTCTTTTTGATTTAATGCCTTTACCTGTTGACGACATGAGTAGCTTGGATGGATCTTTTCAAATTCTTGAACAAATTAATGATATTGCATATGAAATTAATGATAATATTACTAACGTTTTTCCCTTTGATCCAGGTGGAGATTCAAGGTTGAATCCTTTTGAGGAGAGGGGCATTGATGGGAACCAAGGTGGAGATTCGAGGTCGAATCCTTTTGAGGGGAGGGGGAATGATGGGAACCATGATGGGCCTAGTCTTAAAGATCATGGAGACAATGCAAGGATTGATGCAATCCACTTGGGACGAGTTTAGCAACAGCCCAACATTCAAGATGAGGCTTGAAGGATGAAGATCCAATTTTGATTCATTTGATCAGCTATGGAAGATGGCAACAACAAGACTTAAAGGCTTTGGGCTCTTGAAGGGTTACAATTTATTTAATTCATTTAAAAAACTTATTTTATTAGTTTAGAATAATTGAGTTTATTATGGGAAGCACTTAAGGGGGCCTATGCAAGGGTATGTTGGGAAAGTTATTATTTTATTGAAATAGGGTTAGGGTTACTGTAGCCGAGTTACTGTAGCACCGTACTGTAGCCGTGGCACTGTTCACTCAGGGGTATTTTTGGAAGATGGGGTTTTATTTTATCTAGGGTTTTAATTAGGTTTTGCTTTAAATACTCTATGTAGCCTCATTCTAATCAGATTATGAAGTTTATGAAATTTGATGAATTTATTCATTGTGAGTTGAGTTTTACTCATCTTGTTCTTAATTGAACTTTTGAACTTATCAAAGGTAAATCACAACCTTTGTGGCGTTCCTCCTTTGTAATCTGGGTTCTTGAGACGGGTTCTTCAACGGGTCTAGATTTTAATATAATCTAGGTTCTTGAAACGAGTTCTCATCGGGTCTAGATTCTCCATCCATAGACTTGATTTTGGCTTTCTTGGGGTATTTTCAAATTGACTGTGGGTTCAAGGGATTCATTCCCGCGGGTTCATATCATTTGGTATTCAGAGCAAGGTGGGTCTTCAAAATTCTAGGGTTTCCTGCATCTCTAAGTTTGTCAATTGCTTGGAGTGTCGTTCCATTGATTCTTTTCTATTTCATTGTCCATGTTTGTGTGTTTGAATTCAATTGGTTGGTTTTCACAATTGAATATTGCTGTTTGTGGATGAATTAGAGAAAAGAAAAGAAAGGAAAAGAAAAGAAAAGAAAAGAAAAGAAAAGAAAGGAAAGGAAAAGAAAAGAAAAGAAAGGAAAGGGAAAGAAAAGAAAAGAAAATTCCAAAAAAAAAAAAAAAGAAGAAGATGAAGAAAATAGAAGGTAGCATATTCAAAGTTGCTACATAGTTACAACAATGAGAAAGAAAGAAATTTGTTGATTGAACCTTATCATCAAAGGGGCTGCTGCATACATCACTCAAGTTGGTATCTTGTCTTATTCTTACTCTTTCATTCGTATAACTTCATTGATTCTCGTGTCATTTTTATTCCTTCATGTTTCTCTTGTTCTTGTTTCCTGGATCTAATTACTAGTTGGGATAAAACAAGGTTGCCTTTGTCTTGATTGAGTTCATTTAGTTCTGAAAGAACTTGAGTGGGAAAGCTCTTGAGGTAAAAGGCAAGAGAGTGTGAGACTATTATTGGGAAAATGCCAATTAAGAGTGAAACACGAGTGGAGTGCCAGTATTCGAGTGCAAACACGTAAAGGAGTGTGTGAGGTTTTCCACTAACTTTCTTTTTGTGCAGCACATTATAATGTCTCATCGGAGTAGCTCATCACTAAGGGGGAGAGAATATAACTCATCCATTGTGTTGCAAGCCATGCAACAACAGTTTGAGCAGTTGAACTTGGTGTTGGGTGAAGTGAGGGATAGTATGGATAATCAAGAAGCAGTGATTAGAAATTTGCAAGGTGAGAGAGATAGGAGGCGACGTGAGTCTAGAATTGAGAATGGGTATAAGAATGGAGAGTTTGGTGAGGATGAAGAAGGCTTAACATCTGAAGTTAGATTGGGTGGACATAGAGGAGTTAGGCATGGAATAGGCCTTAAGGCAAACTCTGGGGGTCGAGATGGAGTAGATAAGAACCTTGAGAGCATCAAAATGAAAATACCAACATTTCAAGGTAGAACTGACCCTGAATTTTATTTAGAGTGGGAGAAAAGAATAGAGTTGGTGTTTGATTGTCATAATTACTCTGAGGAAAAGAAGGTGAAGTTGGCTGTAATTGAGTTCACTGATTATGCGATTATTTGGTGGGATCAATTAGTATCCAATAGGAGGAGAAATCTTGAAAGGCCTGTAGAAACATGAAGAGAGTTGAAAGCTATCATGAGGCGGAGATTTGTACCTAGCCATTACTATAGAGACCTCAACCAAAAACTACAAAATCTTTCACAGGGGTCTAGGAGTGTAGAGGATTACCATAAGGAGATGGAGTTGCTTATGATTCGGGCTAATGTTGTGGAGGATCGGGAAGCCACAATTAAAAGATTTTTGAGTGGGTTAAATAGGGAGATAGCCAATGGAGTTAAGTTGCAACATTATGTGGAGGTAGAGGATATAGTGCATATGGCTATGAAGGTGGAGAGGCGGTTAAAAGGAAAGGGTACATCAAGGTATACTTCGGTTTTTAGTACTCATTGGAAACCAAAGTGGGACAAAAATGATCAAGTTGTTACAATGGGAAAGAACGAACCACCTAAGAGAAAAGATTTGGGTGAGGCTGAAACCTCAAGAAAAAAAGAGAATGAGTTGAAAAACAATTGTGAGGCCGAGAGTTCAAAACAAGAGAAGAGTGAAAGAAAAAGAGAGAGTGAAAAAAACAAAGAGAATGAGGCCAAAACATCAAAAGAAAGAGAGAGTGAAAAAGAAAATAGAGAGGTGGTTGAGAGTCAAGAAAAAAGAGATGAGCCACAAGAGGAAAAAGAAAGAAAGATTGCAGAGAGAAATAGAAAGACAAAAGTGAGTTTTTATGCTAAGGCAAACAATAACGAATTTAACGACTTTTTGCCTAGTGTTGTTGTTTCTTTCTTGCAGGGATATGAGGTCGTGATTACTAGCGGTGTCTTTAGTGGATTGCCACCTATTAGGGAGATAGAGCACTACATTGATTTTGTGCCAAGTGCGACAATTCCTAACCAACCTTTCTTGGAAGAACATGAGTTCTTGACACACTTAAAGGGACAAGGTAAGTTGTCGACTAGAATGCGTGCTAAGCGGGAAGATTGTATTGAAACTTTTCCTCATGTATTCAAATACACACAAGGTATGGAAAATTTTGTGGTTGATGCTTTTGCAAGCAGGTATGTCATTGTCTTCTTTTTAGATGCAAAATTGTTGAGACTTGAATATGATAAGGAATTACATGCTTATGATGATGACTTTGCTAGTGTGTATGGAACATGTGAGAAAGCATCATTTGGTAAGTTCTATAAACTAGATTGGTACTTGTTTAGAAAGAATAGATTTTGTGTGCCTACTAGTTTTATGCCTAAGTTGCTTGTGTGTGATGGACATGGTGGTTTGTTGGGTAACCTTGGAGTAAGGAAGACTTTTGTTGTGTTGCATGAACGTTTTTGGGAATATCAATTGCCATTCATGACGTGTTGCATGGACGTTTGTGGAAGTATCATTTTTCATTCATTGATGTGTTGCGTGAACATTTGTGGGAGTATTGCTTGCCATTCATTGAGTCTTCATATAATTGGAGTAGTCATTTTGGTGTAAATAAGATTTTAAATGTGTTGCATGAACGTTTGTGGGAGTATCATTTGTCATTCATTGACTTGTTGCATAAACGTTTACGTGAGCATCATTTGTCTTTCATTGAGTTTGCATATAATTTGAGTGGTCATTTTGGGGTGAGGGGGACTTTAGATGTGTTTCATGAACATTTGTTGGAGTATTGTTTGTCATTCATTGAGTTTACATATAATTGGAGTGTTCATGCTACTACTAAATTTTCACCAATTGAAATTGTTTATAGACTTAATCCATTTCCTATTTTAGATTTATAGTCTTCACCAGTTGATGATAGGAGTAGCTTGGATGGACAATTCCAAATTCTTGAACAAATTAATGATAATGCTTATGAAATTAATGATAATGTTACTAACATTTTTCCCTTTGATCCAGGTGGAGATTCGAGGTCGAATCCTTTTGAGGAGAGGGGGAATGATGGGAACCAAGGTGGGCCTAGTTTTAAAGATATGTTGCATGTTCTAGATTGGCCAAATACAAGTTCAAGAGTTTAAATGATGAAGATTCAGCTTTGATTCATTTGATGAACTATGGAAAGGGCAACAACAAGACTTAAAGGCTTTGGGCACTTGAAGGCTTTCAACTTATTTAATTCATTTAAAACACTTATTTTATAAGTTTCGAATAATTGGGTTTATTTTGGGAAACACTTAGGGGGGCCTATGCAAGGGCATGTTGGGAAAGTTATTATTTTATTGAACTAGGATTAGGGTTACTGTAGCCGAGTTACTGTAGCGCGGCACTGTTCATCCAGGGGCACTTTTGGAAGATGGGGGTTTATTTTGGCTAGAGTTTCATTAGGTTTTCCTTTAAATACTCTATGTAGCCTCATTCAAATCAGATTGTGAAACGAGTTCTTCAACGGGTCTAGATTTTAATATAATCTAGGTTCTTGAAACGAGTTCTCATCGGGTCTAGATTTTCCATCCTTGACATGATTTTTGGCTTTCTTGGGGAGTTTTCAAATTGTCTGTGGGTTCAAGGGAATTCATTCCCGCGGGTTCATATCATAGTACCAAAGGTAGCCCGCGAGCAGAAAACCCCATTATCTTATTTTTGCCAGTTTGCCCTCAATTGGTTTCCAACTAAGTATGGACAAAGTGATAAAAATAAGAGTTGCTCCGATTCGCCCAGGGTTGGGGCATACTTACCCTAAGGTCATCGTAGTACAATACAATGCCTGCGGGAAAGAAACTCCAACCTCTTATTTTTGCCACTTTACCCTCAATTGGTTTCCTACAGAGTATCGGCAAAGTGGTAAAAATAAGAGTCGCTACGATTCACCCCGGGTTGGGGCATACTTACCCTAAAGTCATGGTAGTACCAAAGGTAGCCCCCGAGCAAAAAGCTCTGATCTCTTATTTTCGCCACTTTGCCCTCAATTGGTTTCCAACTAAGCAAGGGCAAATTGGTAAAAATAAGAGTTGCTCCGATTCGCCCCATGTTGGGGCATACTTACCCTAAATTCATTGTAGTACCATAGGATGCCCACAATTAAAAACTCCACCCTTTTATTTTTTCTACTTTGCCGTCAATTGGTTTCTTACAAAGCATGGGCAAAGTGGAAAAAATAAGAATTGCTCCGATTCACCCAATGGTTGGGCATACATACCCTAAGGTCTTGATAGTACCAAAGGTAGTCTGCGAGTAGAAAATCCCATTCCCCTATTCTTCCCACTTTGCCCTCAATTGGTTTCTAACTAAGTAAGGGCCAAGTGGTAAAAATAACAGTAGCTCCGATTTTCCCCGAGTTAGGGCACACTGACCCTAAGGTCATGGTAGTACCATAGGAAGACTGCGGGCAAGAAACTCCAACCTTTTATTTTTGCCACTTTACCCTCAATTGGTTTCCAACTAAGCAAGCGTAAACTGGTAAAAATAAGAGTTGCTCCAATTCGCCCCGGGTTAGGGCATACTTACCCTAAGTTCATGGTAGTACCAATTAAAAACTTCACCCTCTTATTTTTGCTACTTTGCCCTCAATTGATTTCCTACAAAGCAAGGGCAAAGTGGTAAAAATAAGAGTTGCTTCGATTCGCCCCGGGTTGGGGCATACATACCCTAAGGTCGTAGTAGCACCGAAAGTAGCCCGAGAGCAAAAAAATCCAATCTCTTGTATTTGCCACATAGCCCTCAATTGGTTTTCGACAAAGTAGGGGCGAAGTGGTAAAACCAATAGTTGGGGCATACATGCCCTGAAGTCGTGGTAGTACCCAAGATAGCCCGCGAGCAAAAAACTCTAACCTCTCATTTTTGGCACTTTGCCCTCAACTGGTTTCCAACTAAGCATGGGCAAAGTGGTAAAAATGAGAGTTGCTCCGATTCGCACCATGTTGGGGCATACAAACGTTAAGGTCGTGGTAGTACCAAAGGTAGCCTGCGAGCAAAAAACCCCAATCTCTTATTTTTGCCAGTTTGCCCTCATTTGATTCGCAACTAAGCATGGGCAAAGTGATAAAAATAAGAGTTGCTCTAATTAGCCTCGGGTTGGAGCATACTTATGCTAGGGTCATGGTAGAACCAAAGGTCGCCCGCGAGCGAAAAACACCAACTCTTATTTTTTATACGTTGCCCTCGATTGGTTTGCAACTAAGCATGGACAAAAGTGGTAAAAATAAGAAACGAAAAGGGAAGAAAAGAAAAGAAAAGAAAAGAAAATTCGAAAAAAAAAAGAAAAGGGAGATGAGGGGAACCAAGGTGGGCCTAGTCTTAAAGATATGTTGCAAGTTCCAGATGGGCCAAATACAAGTTCAAGGGCTTAAACAATAAAGATTATGCTTTGATTCATTTCATAAGCTATGGAAAGGGCAACAACATGACTTATAGGCTTTGGACACTTGAAGACTTTCAACTTATTTAATTAATTTCAAGGACCTATTTTATTTATTTAGAATAATTGGGTTTATGCCTATGTAAGGGTATGTTGGGAAAGTTATTATTTTATTGAACTAGGGTTAGGGTTATTGTAGCCGAGTTACTGTAGCGCCATACTGTAGCCGTGGTACTGTTCACTCAGGGGTATTTTTGGAAGATGGAGTTTTATTTTATCTAGGGTTTTAATTAGGTTTTGGTTTAAATACTCTTTGTAGCCTCGTTTTCAGAAGTTTATGAAGTTTATGAAATTTAATGAATTTATTCATTGTGAGTTGAGTTTTACTTCTCTTGTTCTTAATTGAACTTTTGAACTTATCAAAGGTAAATCACAACCTTTGTGGCGTTCATCCTTTGTAATCTGGGTTCTTGAGACGGGTTCTTCAACGGGTCTAGATTTTAATATAATCTAGGTTCTTGAAACGAGTTCTCATTGGGTCTAGGTTCTCCATCCATTGACTTGATTTTGGCTTTCTTCGGAAGTTTTCAAATTGACTGTGGGTTCAAGGGATTTCATTCCCGCGGGTTCAGATCATTTGGTATTCAGAGCATGGTTTCCAATCAAATTTGATTCTATCTTTTAATTCTAGCATCCTTAAATTTAATTCTAGGGTTTCATTGTTCTAGGGTTACCAAAAAAAAAAAAAAATAGAAACAAAAAGTAGGCTGCCGAAATTCTTAGGGTTTTGGATTTGGCTGAAATTTGCATCACCTAGGGTTTCAAGATTCTAGGGTTTGCTGCATCTCTAACTTTGTCAAATGCTTAGAGTGTCGTTCCATTAATTCTCTTCTATTTCATTGTCCATGCCTGTGTGTTTGAATTCAATTGTTTGGTTTTCACAATTGAATATTGCTGTTTGTGGTTGAATTAGAGAAAAAAGAAAGGAAAGGAAAGTAAAAGAAAAGAAAAGAAAAGAAAAGAAAGGAAAAGAAAAAACAAATTGAAAAAAAAAAGAGAAAAAAGAAGAAGAAGATAAGTTGCTAAGAGAAAGGAAAACATTTGTTGATTGAACTTTATCATCAAAGGGGCTGAATACATCTTTCTAGTTGGTATCTTGTTTTATAATTACTCTTTCTCGCGTATAAATTCCTTGAGTCTCATGTCATTTTATTCCTTCATTGTTTCTTGGATCTATATTACTGGTTGGAATAATACAAGGTTGTATTGTCCTGATTTAGTTCAACTAGTTCTTAAAGAACTTGAGCGAGAAAACTATTGAGGTAAAAAAGGTAAGAGAGTGCGAGACTATTATCTGAAAAAAGCCATTAAGAGTGACACACGAGTGGAGTGCCATTATTCGAGTGTAAACACGTAAGAGAGTGTGTGAGGTTTTCCACTAACA
>NW_023361459.1:0-203 GCF_001411555.2 Juglans regia
TCTTTCACAAGCTTTTTAGTTTTTGCGTGACGTGAGTTGAAAAGAAATCTGATGATAATAAATTCAACTCAATCAGTGGCGGATGGTGGCGGTGGTGGTGGCGGGGGAGGTCATTTTGGGCTTTTGAAAGAAATGGGCCCACAGGCGGGGGCTAGCCAGTAAAAATCATTCATGCTATCGATATGACCGTTAAACCAACATGG
>NW_023361460.1:0-203 GCF_001411555.2 Juglans regia
GTATGAAAGAGTAAAGATTAAAAAAATATTAAAGATGAGGAAATAGATAAAGCTGAGGGAAAAGACGACTTTTCATTAGTCAGTGTATAGGGAAGAGATAATTTACTTGTATCAGTGACTTTGTGTCTATTTGTGTAAGCGATTTTTTTTTTTATTTACTGTTATTTCTCTTCGTTTTATTATTTCTGAGTGCAAATCACTCT
>NW_023361461.1:0-202 GCF_001411555.2 Juglans regia
TTTGCCTAGGAAACATCACACATGCCACCCAAGTCTAGAGGAGATGAAAGGTCTTGTGGGGAAAAAGCAAGGGGGCAGTAACACCCACACACACACCCCTCCCCCTCACACACGCCACTTGTCATTCACTTGGGAATCCTAGAAGAAGATTCATGGGGAAGAGGAATGGTTGCTTCGGAAACATACAGGCCACTTGCCACTT
>NW_023361462.1:0-200 GCF_001411555.2 Juglans regia
GTAAGGCGTAAGGAAGCTGATTGGTGGGATCCCCTTGTGGGTTGCACCGCCGACCGACCTTGATCTTCTGAGAAGGGTTCGAGTGAGAGCATACCTGTCGGGACCCGAAAGATGGTGAACTATGCCTGAGCGGGGCGAAGCCAGAGGAAAATCTGGTGGAGGCCCGCAGCGATACTGACGTGCAAATCGTTCGTCTGACT
>NW_023361463.1:0-217 GCF_001411555.2 Juglans regia
ACGTCTGTTTTTGTGAGGTTTGTGTGAGACTTGCCTTTCAGTACGTACAATGGATTATTCTTCACTGATAGGTTAGCAAGTATTTGACAGACAGGTAGGTTTATATATTTAGGCTTAGTTTCTTACTTAAGTTATTACACATTGTCATTAAAATGCGAGCATCTCATCCGAGACTTTCTGCAGTACCTATATTCTTCAGAGTTAGAATGATAACAGT
>NW_023361464.1:0-200 GCF_001411555.2 Juglans regia
GGGGTATCGTCTCCACCGCCGCCGGCGGTGGTTGTGGCGGCGGCCGCCGTCGGCCGACCATGTCCCGACGACCGTTTTTTGGGCTCGTTTTCGTGGGGGTGATTCCTACATTCTCGATTGCTTTCTAGCAACAAGCTTGTGCTTTAGGGACGGATTTGGTGGCACCTAGTGCCACGCATGGGCTTGTTGATGGGGGCAAT
>NW_023361465.1:0-206 GCF_001411555.2 Juglans regia
ATACCATATTAGAGTCTAGAAGTAGAGTCTAGACTATTAATATAATACTTGTATTAGTATAAATATTAACAATTTAGTATTACTATAAAATTATAAATATTACTATTACTATAAAATCATAAATACTATTATTTACAACTAAACTCAACTCATCTCAACATTTAAACGCTGCCTAAACCTTCATCTTGCAGCTCATAGTTCATGTC
>NW_023361466.1:0-204 GCF_001411555.2 Juglans regia
CCTTAATGAGGTGTTAAGTAAGATGATTTTAGATTCTATGGAAGGCATTTTTGTCATGCCCCAATTTTATAGATGACACGTATTTCCTAGCTCTCATTCTAACCCTCCTATATGTTGATATGGCGTATTTTTAATACTTTCATATATTAATTCACATGGAAATGAATAGACATTCTATTAGCAAGTGTGGTCAAATGCAAAATC
>NW_023361467.1:0-221 GCF_001411555.2 Juglans regia
TAAAATCATTATAATATTTATCCCTATTAAATATAAATAAAAAATAAAATCACTATAATATTTATTTTTTATTTATATATTATAGTGATTTTATTTTTTATTTATATATTATAGTAGTTTATTTTTTATTTATATATAATAGTGATTTTATTTTTTATTTATATATTTTAGTGATTTTATTTTTTATTTATATATTATAGTGATTTTATTTTTTATTTATA
>NW_023361468.1:0-209 GCF_001411555.2 Juglans regia
GGGGCTGCCAAGGCATGCCATGGGGCTTGCCACGGGGCTGCCAAGGCATGCCATGGGGCTGTCAAGTCAGGCCATGGGGCTTGCCACGGGGCTGTCAAGGCAAGGCATGGGGCTGTCAAGGCAGGCCATGGGGCTTGCCACGGGGCTGCCAAGGCAAGCCATGGGGCTTCCAGCGGGGCTGTCAAGGCAGGCCATGGGGCTTGCCACGG